>NW_007738189.1:0-613 GCF_000696425.1 Galeopterus variegatus
AAGAAATATTTGACATATGAACTTCTGACTTCTGTGAGGAAAAATACATGTATTTAGAAAGCCATCATTAATCAAACAAGAGGCATGGTTGAGTAACCTACATGTGATAAGCACTGTGCATGATATGGTATGTGAGAACGGGAAAATACATTAGTACGAATGTGGGAAATATATAAAAATATATATTAGTATCTGAATTGTGATCATTAGAAGAACATACTCCTAATTATTTTACATGATCATCTTGCTTAACTGCTTGGAATTATACTTTAATTCATTAGAATGTAAAGAATAAAATTCAGAATTCTAAACACGATACATCAGACCCTGGCCACTTTCCTCACTCTTTCCTGGGCCTCCACTTCTCCTTCCTCTCGTCCCATCTACCCATGGGCCCTTTGATGCTGTCTTAGTCTATTTTCTGCTACTATAACAAAATACCATAAACTGGTAATTTATAAAGAACAGAAGTTTATTTGGCTTATGGTTCTGGAGTCTGGAAAATGCAAGAACATAGTACCAGCAACTGGCAAAGGTCATCTCTTGGTGGAAGGTGGAAGGAAGAAGTGAGCACGTGAGACAGAGAGGTAACTGTGCCAAATTTATCCTTTTT
>NW_007738189.1:2201-2805 GCF_000696425.1 Galeopterus variegatus
TATAATGACATATTACAATCAACCTAAAATTACATTTTTAAAAACTCATACACATGCACCCCCCCTCCACATTCCTTGACCCCACATTCCTGTCCAAGCACTCCTCTCTTCTTTCTTCTTATCTTTACAACAAAAATTTTTAAAAGAGTAAAATCTCTGCTGCCAAATCCATTCCAGATGGGTTTCTATCAACTTCACTTACCTGGACTTGATTTTATCAAGCTTATCAAAGACTTTAATTTGACAAATACAAATGGTACATCTTTGTGTTCATCTATTATGTACTCCATATTATTCAACACAATGGACATCTTTTTGAAAAATTATTTATTCTTGGCCTCTGTGGCACTATTCTATTTGTTTTATTCCTACCTGTGTTTGTCCATTCACTTTGCTATAACAAAACATTGTAAACTGGGTAGCTTATAAACAGAAGAAATCTATTTATCACAAATATGTCTGGCGAGAGACTGCTTCCCTCATAGACACGTGTCTTCTCATTGGAATCTCACATGGAAAGGACTAACTAGTTCCCTGAAGTCTTTTTTATAAGGGCACTGTTTCTGCTTATCAGGACAGAGCCCTCATGACACAATCACCTCCC
>NW_007738189.1:4788-11640 GCF_000696425.1 Galeopterus variegatus
AACATACTTGGTAATAAAAAAAGAAAAAAAAAAACCTAAAAACCTGGGAATTCTGGGAAAATGGTGATCATGGTAGCATATATTTTGATAATCTCTGAAGCCATTCCTAAAAACAGATAGGGCAACTGTATACATCAAACAAGCAAACAAAACATGGACAAAATATATAAAAAATAGGTGACGATTTAAATGATGACATCTTATCAGTGCTATATGACACACATGATGTTAGAGTCTTTACAGGAAGAAATAGATAGCAGCAATGGCACATCTGACAGATTAGAGAATGGGAAATTCTTCAAAGAGTCAACAGATATTCACTAAAAGGGTCTCTGGTATAATTTGAGAACCATCGCTGAAGTTTTGGATTTTGCCATTCTAATGGCAAGAGATTGTCAGGGATTCTGGGTAACATAGGAGATGTCCTGAAGCAGTCTGAGGCATACGATCCCTTGAAACTGATCAGACAAAGCTCCTATTCAAGGGCAGGTCCTGATGCTGAGGAGTGGAATCATAATGGAACAGAATAGGGATAAGAGAGGTGAAGAAAAGAAGGAGGTCCAGATAAATGTGGGAGGGAAAATCAGCCAGGGAATCTCAGAAAATAATTTACTGTGCTTTTAAACACATCTCCACAATAGTAATACTGAAAATTATGTAAAGTTAGAAAATCTATCTTGTACTATGCCTCTTCTTAGTTTAGGCAAAATAATTTTGTTTAAAAGCCAGCATTTGAAAACATTAAGGTCAGATCTCATAAAATTGTATTATAAAAAAAACAAAGAGGAGACTAAGAGACAGACTAACATTGTTACAGTCAATGATAGAATGACAGAAAGATACTTCAAAAATTTCATGAAAAAATTCTTATTATTTTTTAATTTGATCCCTTGAAACTGATCAGACAAAGCTCCTATTCAAGGGCAGGTCCTGATGCTGAGGAGTAGAATCATAATGGAACAGAATAGGGATAAGAGAGGTGAAGAAAAGAAGGAGGTCCAGATAAATGTGGGAGGGAAAACCAGCCAGGGAATCTCAGAAAATAATTTACTGTGCTTTTAAACACATCTCCACAATAGCAATACTGAAAATTATGTAAAGTTAGAAAATCTATCTTGTACTATGCCTCTTCTTAGTTTAGGCAAAATAATTTTGTTTAAAAGCCAGCATTTGAAAACATTAAGGTCAGATCTCATAAAATTGTATTATAAAAAAAACAAAGAGGAGACTAAGAGACAGACTAACATTGTTACAGTCAATGACAGTATGACAGAAAGATACTTCAAAAATTTCATGAAAAAATTCTTATTATTTTTTAATTTCATCTATCTATGAACTTTTTGAAGTATCATTATATGTCCACAAAACAGATAAAAAGGGTCACCTACTATTTCTAAATGGGATAAAAGACAGTAAAAAAATATGACATGAAGAATAACATATTTTTCAAAATTAAAGGAACAACTCAAATTAAAAAAAAATCTCAGGTATGAATTAAAAAATAAAGAGCATTCATAGTTAAATTCTAAATCAGAAGAAACACAAGAACAAATAAAGTGGATTCATACCAGAGGCATTTGTCTGTAAAGGATCTGTATCACAGTAAATTGGACAACATTCTTCTCTGCACTAAAAGTTTTTCTTTAGAGACATAACCTGATTACCAGTGCTTGTCTTTGATTCATATTCTGCTTTGAATAAAGCATGAAAGTGAAGAAGAAAATAACAGGCGACCTTAAAAGAAGCAGAGATAAAGAAGGAGGAAATTAAAAAAATAATTAAAAAAATAGAATTAAAGTTAAAAAAATATGGAAAATAGTCAAAAAACAACATATGGTTTATGAGTCCCTGAAGCAGAAAAACAAAGCAAGGTAATATAATGAATACTAAAAATTATTTCAAAAAACTTCTGAGAAACTGAAGAAAACTTAAACTAGCAATTGACAGAGCACACTGCATACCTGAGAATATCAAGCCAGAATTATCAAAAATTGAGAATATTCTTGTAAAATTATTGAACTTTAAACAAAATAAAAATCACTTGGTCATCTAGGAAAAAGAAAGAAAATAACTTCTAAGAAAAGGAAAGTTGGATTGTCACCAGATATTTTAACACATTATGCCAGAAGAAATGAAGAAAACATGAACCAAGGAATTTATATCAGGAAAACTGACAATCAGTTATTAAAGACTTACTTAAAGACATAAATTGCTATCAACATCCAAAAACTCAAGGAATATGACTCCCATAAGCACTTCCTGAGAAATCAACTGGAGAACAAGCTGCACACAACCAAAATTACTAGAAAAATATTAGTTTACAGTTCTAGACATGAAGGTGGGGACTCAATGGAAACAACTTGTGGAAGTTAAACTATGTGAGAGTTGAAAGAAAGAACAGTTTGTACAGGCTCTAAGTTCAGACAGTGTAGATAAAGTGCAACTATTAAAACATTGAGAATAAATGGGAAGAACATATGAAAAAATTAGCTTTCAGTAATCATGTTGGTGATGATAATAATAATATTGTTACTGTAACGCTACTGTGCATTTAATGTGTGGTAAATGGGATATCTTATTGTTCCCTATGTCCTTGAAAATCAGATTGGCTTTGTAAAAGAAAGCATATACAGATGTAGTACAGAAAACTGAAAACTCTCTAGCCCTTAAATTAAACTGGTAGCATGATTTCAGGAGGCACTGTTTTCACATGTATATAATTCATATTCATATGAAATCAATGAATAGTAGATAGACTTTTAGCATAGCTCCCAAAGATCCCTGGTTCTTCGTATTCATGGCTTGGTATAACCCCTACTCATGAGTGACATCTTGCTTCTAACAAATAAGATGGCAAAATTGAGGGATGTCACTTCTGTAATTATAGTACAAAAGATTTATCCTTCATCTTTCTAGGAGACTTTGTCTGGGGTTTTCTCAGCTTTCATGCTTTGATGAAACAATAAACCCTGTTGAAGAAGGCAGTCTCCATCCAAAACCAGTTTGAAGCTGTGACCCTCAGTTCAACAAATGAGAAACAATTCTGCCAACAACCATGTGAGCTTGGAAATGGATTCTCTCCAGCTGAGTTTTCAGATGGGACCTCAGTCCTGGCCAACATCTTGACTGTAGCATGGTAAGAGAACCCGAACAAGTGTCCCTAATGCCCAACGCCTGGTAGATACTCAGTAAATATTTGTAAGTGAATATATTAGACTATTTTTAGAATACACATAATATAAAGAATTATTGACTTGAATTTAATCTAAGATTATTTTTAACTGGATTTTTAGTTCCTAACAGCAAATTAAAACACACACACACACACACACACACACCACAAAAAACTACTTTGTTAAGGCCTAAATACCCTCTGGCAATTGTCAGATATAGTCTTTGTGTTAAAAATTATTCTTATTGTATTGATAAAATTATTGCCAAAAAACAGGGTTTTCTGGTAAGAGCTTAATTGCATCATTATAAATTTCTTTCAGATTTGTGGAACATGTAATACTTCTCAGTATGGGGCTATTTCTAATTATAAGGCACTTGAATACAAAAATTCAGGATGGTCTGATTGATTGCTCATCAGTTAATCTGAAAAGTAGTCAGAGATTGAGAACTGAAATTAAATGGTAAGAATTTTTAGCAGATAAGCAGTTTCCGATAAGGTCCAGAGTTCAGCCCATAACAAATCGCAAGGGAATTAATCTTCTAAATAAACTTAGAGTGTGGGATATTGAGACACATCACCTCCTTGTATTTTAATACAGTAATTGTTCCTCATTAGCATGGCTACAGATATAATTCTGTCAGATCATTACTGAATTGAATCTTAGTTTTTCTTTTCCTACCCAGATTGGGCAGTGATTGGAGAAGCATCTTTTCACTAATATTAAGAGACATTTGAAGACACTGGTGCTGAAAATGTATGGTTAATTGAAGAGAAAGATTAAACAAGTTATGATTTTACAAAAAAGGATTACGGTAAATTTACCAAGTAAAATGCAGACATATTTGTTTTATTTTAACCCAAGTTAATTAAATTTCACTATTCAGAAATATTATTACCATATTTCATGAAATCTAAAATGGTATTAATTTTAAGAGAGAATGAAAAAAATCCCACCATTTATAATTATAAAACACAAACAATTGTAAAATGCATTTTACAACTCAGATGTAAATCTCTGATTTCAGAGATGTTAAATGTGGGAAAATGTGAATTCTAAAATTCGGTTTAAGTTACTAAGTCACCAGGCCATTAAGTTGGATGTTTCAGGTAGCACACAACAGAAGGCCTTGCCTTTCTGTCCATGTTGGATACCTATTATCTGTTATTACCTTTCAGGCACAATGCAAAAATCACTAATTCCCCCTGCTTTAGTGAGTGGAAAATATTAAATAAGATATTCTCCCTTTTTCTCTAAAAAATGCCTGTCTTCTCAATTTTGAGTGAAATTCTAGGTCGCCAGCATATGGCCTGATGATAATGAGGGAGAAAGCTATTCTTATTTTATATGCACCTAATATTAACTATTATTTTCAAGGAACTATGAGTAAGTATATCCTGTCTTTTTAAGGGGGATAAATGCTCATGAGATCCAGGTCTTTTGAATGGAGAAGGTGAGCCAATCATTACATCTCAAATAGGACCCTACACCAAGTGTAAATCAAATAGAAAATCCAGGCATTCACAAAATTTGAGTGACTCTTGAGAGCTGAGTATTTTCACAAGTGAACTTTTTCTGCTAAACCCAAGTTTAATGACAGGCTTGGACGAATGGATGTATAATAAAGTATTCTTAAAGTTATATAGGCATTGGTATGAGGGGCAGTTTTTAATTAAGGAAAGCTTCAGGATATATACTACTTAAGGAGGGCAGATACATTTTAGAAGTTTCTAAGGTTTGAGGCCTGTATTAGTTTGCTAGGTAGCCATAACAAAGCAACACAGATTGGGTGACTGAAAAACAGACACTTATTTTATCATGATTCTAGAGGCCAGAAGTCCAAGATTAAGTGTCAGCAGGGTTGGTTTCTTCTGAGGATTCTCATTTTGACTTGTGGACAGCATCTTCTCTCTGTGTTTTCACATAGTCTTTCCTATCTGCATATCTGCTTCCTAATCTCCTTTTCTAAAAAGACACCAGTCATATTAGATTAGGGCCCATCCATATGACCTTGTTTTTTTACCTTAATTACCGCTTAATAGGATTTATCTCCAAATACAATCACATTTTGATGTACTGGGGATTATAATTTCAATATATGGAGTTTGGGAGGACACAATCCAACCCATAACAAACCCCAAGGGATTTATAGTCTTCTAAATAAATTTAGAATTATAGTAATTCCATTAGCCTGGGTATACTGTCTAATGTGAGTTCCAGTGATTGAGATGTCTGCCTTTTATGTTTGATATAACTTTGGTGCTCTTGGGTCAAGATACTTTGGACTTAAAGATGGGGTGGGACTGCAATGAATTTGAATGTTCTAGAAGGCAACTCTAGGAAATCTCAGTTATCCTTCATAGTAATTAAACACCACCACATAGAGATATAGAATATAGTATCCCACCCTGCTGCTCAAACTACAGCTGCTAAATTTACAACAGCACCAAGAGATTTAGTGTTAGGAATGTGGACACAGATATAAAATAATATTAATTCAATGTCACATAAATATATGGTTTGTACTTTTCCACTGAATGTTCAATTAAAATGAAAGCAGCTGTCTAGCTGTTTAATTTCAAAAGGACAGTGCTTCATATATTCATAGAAAAGAGAGTGAGGAAGATATAAGTAAATGAATAATAAGATAAATAATTTGGAGCTCTGAAAATATTTCCTTATATGTATATTCAAAATTTTTGGTTTGGGATTTGAATCCTAAACAGTGGAATAATGCTTTAAAAAAAAAAAAAAAAGAAAAAAAGAAAAAAAAAAACAGTAAAGGAGCTAGTATTCTTTATTCTTAGGAACCAGTAAATTCCTGATTATCATTAATCAGCTTTATGGCAATTAATGGGAAATAAATTATAAAGCATAAATATTTTAGCAGAAATTCCACATTTGCTGGACTTACTTTAAAACTCTTAAAGCCAACGTGGATATCAAAGACATTTTTTCAAATACAAAAATACAGAACTCCTTACCTTTCTGAGTTATTATTCCTTGATATATTTAAGTCAGAACAGGTCTGCCATATTTATCCCATTCCATGTGTATTCTTGCTACCCCAGAAAATTATAGGAGTTCCTAGAAAATAGATCTATCCTACTTCATTTTTGCTCTAAATCTTAATTTACCTTTATGTTGGTATCTCTGGTGAGAGAATGCTCCTGTGTTTGTGGTTTTAGTTTTTGATATATTAATGCTGCTGTAGATGGGGCATTTAGATGAGATAAAAGTTCAAGGACTAAGCAATAACTGGCCTTTTAATTTTTTCAAAAACCTAACTCTATAGTCCTGTTTCAGCATCATGCTTTCCCACTTCAGAGGCTTTCTTTATTCATAGCTGACAATCACAGAGTTACCCTGTTTTTTTCAAGAAAACACGTAAAGTAAAATGGAAGCTTTGGGGAGATTAAATTAAAAGAAAAGAAAAAGGAGATACTCTTTATCTCAGTAAAATGTAACATCCTAAGGAAAATTGGGTTTCATATCTAAAAATCACAATCCCGGGCTGAGCCCATGGCGCACTCGGGAGAGTGCGGCGCTGGGAGCGCAGCAGTGCTCCTGCCGCAGGTTCGGATCCTATACAGGGATGACCGGTTCGTTCACAGTGCTCACTGGCTGAGTGTGGTGTGGCCGGTCTCAAAAAAAAAAAAAAAAAAAAAAAAAAAAAAAA
>NW_007738189.1:11650-21121 GCF_000696425.1 Galeopterus variegatus
CAAAAAAAAAAAAAAAAAAAAAAAAAAAAAAATCACAATCCCAGCTACAGAGAATACTGTAACTAGAAGACACTGATAAAACAATTTGCTTACTTAATAGAAGAGAAAACTGAGGTCTAGAGAAAGTAATGACTTATCCAACTATACAAGTTAATGCCAGAACCTGATTTAAATGCAGGTTTCCTAAATCCGAAATCATTGATTCTAATGTTTTTCTGCTCTGATTAATTCATTGTGCTTTCACAGTGCTTTGCAGTTTACAAAGAATTTCCATGCATACTGTATACATTGCTCATTTGATCAAAATGATCCCTGCAACGGGTAGAAAATATATTTTAACCACTGAATTTCACTTACAAATAAGGAAACTGTACTCCAGGGGCATGAAGTGATTTGTAGAAAATTACACAGGAAGAAATATATTCAAGATCAGACCTATACCATCTTACTGCAGAGCTCTGGCTATTCCCACTGCTATCAGTTCAATGTCTGAAGTAATTTACTAAGTTCTCGTTGTATCTCCTTCACTCCAAGTATGTTTGTTGTTTACAGCACCTTAATAGCTTGCCAGGCCCATCAGACTGATTTGGCTGGAGACACTATTGTTATGTCATAGATGTGCTATAGAACAGGCCTCACAGTCATAGGGGAGTAGACAGCCTTACCTTCTGAGTCACTGAGATGTGATTAAAGTGAATTTAAAATCCTACCCTCCCTCCTACTGGTAAGCCAGGTAGTAAAGGGATAAGATTTGTTTTGTTTTGTTTTATTTTATTTTATTTTATATTCTCCAGGCAAATCAATAAAGTTAAATAGAAGTAGAATTCAGCTTCTGCATGAAAATTGAACTTAAAGTGAAATTGGTTCCATTTTTAAGATTTTCATGTTATTGTTCACTCCCAAAGATAAACTACCTAGTCAATAAATAATTGTTGAGCATCGTATATTTGCAAGACACTATGCTATATCCTGAGATTCTATGCTGGGTGTGGCAGTGTTTATCTACTATGATCTGTCCTCTTTTTGCTGTGCTTGTAGAACCAGAACAGGTAGTATTGACTCACTAAGGCAAGGAGTATTTGTGGGAGACCACTCATAGTGCAGCGATAGATTCTATGCTGGGTGTGGCAGTGTTTATCTACTATGATCTGTCCTCTTTTTGCTGTGCTTGTAGAACCAGAAAGACAGGTAGTATTGACTCACTAAGGCAAGGAGTATTTGTGGGAGACCACTCATAGTGCAGCGAATTTGCCAGCATACAACGGTAGAAGAATAAAAGTAACTTAATTGGGAGTCAGGAATTTTTTGGTTTAGCCCTGACTTAACCATGAGCTCCTTGTGAGGACACATATATGTTCTTCCTGGGACTCCTTCTGCATCTTGACTTCTTAAGTTTTTGAAAAAAATAGTTTGAGAAATTCTTTCTGTTTCTAAAAGAATAATGTTTTATATTTTCCCAGCTGGTCTTGGTGCTTGATGTCTCTAAATCTTTTTCTAATTTTTAGTTTTTTTGAGTCTTTTATCTGTTAATCAACTGCATTTTTCAAAAAATCATAAAGAATTCTATGCTGATTCTAACTTTCTCTAGTTATCCATTGAAAAAGAGCTTGAACATAGCTACATGTGATACTTGAGAGAGTATGTGTCTCTCGAGTGAGGCTATACAGAATAAAGAGGAAAAATAAAACTCATTCAAGTTGAGTAATGCCTTCTGTTTTCTCTACCTTAAGAAGCTTCTAAGTAACAATATATTTGTAAAAATTATATTTCATCTAATATTAGAACTATTTAGCAAGTTGTAATTCTAGTCTTTTGCCTCTTGTTCAGAAAAGCAGAGATACTACCACAGGTTCACAAATTCTGTAGGCGTCAGGCTTGGGAGGGGAGAGGATTGAGTTACAAATGACAGGGTGAGCTGAAGGTGGAAAACAAAACACATACCTATGCACAATAGAATTTTCATCTGTATGGAGTTAAATAATAAATTCACTTATTCATTCGTACATTCGTTTGTGTAGGAAAATTTATTGACCCTCTAATATGTGTTGGGTGTGGAACTAAACACAAGGACTTAAAATCAGTAAGCTGGGTACACATGTTCTGGGTATGAGGGTAGGAGCACGGGCTTTGACTTGATCAGTGATTTCTCTTGACAATCTTTCCAATTCTGAATTTCTTTAACTACAGAAAAATGGATAATGTTTCTTAACTTATACAGTTATTGTAAATATTAACTGAGATCATTTGGATATATCTAATTCCTGGAGTTCCATATTTAAAGGGTATGGTAAATCCATTCTTCATTTATTAAAGATTACACCTAGTCATACATGTGCACAAACACACATTCATGCAAACCTAAGTGAACATACTTGGACATTAGATATTTGACACTCTTATGCCCAAACTGTTATATCTGTTATATAATGCAATGCAAATGTAAAAATCATAAGGACATCTATTAAACATGAAGTCAGTGAAAGAAAATTATATTTTAAAGAATATTCCATGTTTAACATGGAAACTGTTTAGTTAATGTTCCCTGTTCTCTAAAACATTGCACTGTTCATCTCTTGGTGACTGGAGGATATAAGAGAAAGCAAACACTTTGCTGGTCATACACATAGTGGATACAATTCTAGTCCCTTATATGCTGTGCAACTTTGAACTAGTAATTTGTCTAAGGTTTCTTATTGTTGGTAGGAAAATAATTGGTGGAGAGGTAGAGCAAAGAAAGAATAAAATAGTATAATTAAAGCCCGACATGGCACATTCAGGTCCATCGCCATCTTTTCTCTCTGCAGATCTTTTACCATGCACAGTAAGAAATTCACAACCAAAATTTTAAGCACTCCCCTTGATTTCTCAATAACAATGTCTCTCTTTGAGTCTGTGGTCCTCTTGATCCATGCTTAAAATCATGTTCTGCTCAGAGAAACATCACCCAGCTGCTGAAAAGTAATTTGAAATTAACTACTTTCTGTCTGAAAACTCTGAATGTGATATAATTACCAAGATTTCAAGGAGCGACAAGCGTTAGCTCTCCTTGTCTTCTTGTACATTTCTTACACACTGTTCAGGTGCTCCAGAGATGTTTATATGCCACCCTCATGTATGCTAAAAAATCTAACTTCTAATCTCAGCCTTTTGTAACATTTCTATCTCTTCATTCCTTGCTTGTCTGTCTTCCTCCACCAATTCCTCTATGTTTTAAGGGAGAAAGAATGGATCCTTGAAACACAATTTGTTTAGTTTATTACTTTGTTTAGTTTATTACTTTGTTTAGTTTATTACTTGCTACATCTCAGACTGTGCATATATATATATATATAAAATTTTAATACTTGAGAAATCCCTTGGTGTATGAAGTTTTATGCCAATTTTAGAAATTAGGAAACTGAATTTCATAGAGATTAGATAGCTGGCAAAAGATCCCTAGTTTATAAGTGTAAAATATCAAAGAATTTTTTTAAAAATAAAGATTTTAACAAACGGTTCTTTTGTTTCAAAGCTAATGCTCTTAAGTACTACCCTACCATGTGTCCCTACACTCAATGTATGGTGGTGCTGTTTTGATTGCTAGTGCCAGTCTTATTAACTTTATGTAAAAAACAGATTTACGCTGTTTGTTTATAAAGATGTGTGTGTGTTTGGTTTCATTTGCTTTGGTTTCATTTGGTTTGATTTCTTTCCCACTGTATACTTTTCCAGCTCTTACTGATTTGTAAAGACTTGGTAGGCAAGGATTGCGTGTGGATGAGATTCCAGGTTATCTAGGTGTCCAACTTCATGATTTTGGGTAAGTAACTTTCAATGAGCCTTATTTCCCTGATCTGAAACAAACAAAAAAAAATGCTTGCTAAAACACTTACCTTATAAAGTTATTTGAAGGTTAAATCAGATGATGGATTCCAGGTTATCTAGGTGTCCAACTTCATGATTTTGGGTAAAAAACTTTCAATGAGCCTTATTTCCCTGATCTTTAAAAAAAAAAAAAATGCTTGCTAAAACACTTACCTTATAAAGTTATTTGAAGGTTAAATCAGATGATGAATGTGCCATTTCAAACATTCTAAAACAGTTTATTTTTATAATTTGTGCAGATGGAGATGCTACTGCTGCCCCTGCTGCCCCTGCAATATGGTGAGGACTTTAAGATTATTTGTTGCTGGAAACTGTTAATTGTGAGTTCTTTTTATAGCTACTCTACTTACTCACTTTGCAACAGGCTCCAGTTAATAGAAAACAATTTTCATTTCATTTCGACTAAAAAATATTAGGACATTATTTGGAAGCTGTGAATATGTGGATTGGTGTAAGTCCAGATGAAAAGGTATGTGAAATCTTAAATTATAAAGCTTTGACAACTCCTCTTACAGACTATGCTTAAAACAAATTCACTTGTAAATATAAGTATAACCTCTCAAAAGACACCAGGACTGTCACCATTATCTGTTTATTTTGGGTCTGTGTCTTTGCTGTACAGTTTCCATGTAATAAAGTTAATTTATAATTGCTTCTGCCTAAAGCCATGCAAATAAACTTAAAATCAGCATGTAAAAACAATGCTGATAGTCCTATTCTGTAGTAAATTTTAATAGTTCATTTATCCTTAGCAATTTGATTAAGAATGTGTTCGCTCAGCTCTACAACTCACCAAACATCAAACCCCACCCCACTCCCTCATTACCTGAAAATGCATTCCTAATTACCCTATTCTGCCAGAATAAACAGATGTGGAATTTTTTCCTACATGTTTAGTGAAGGGGAATAAAGAACAAATGAACATGTGAATAAAAGTGTGAATAAATGAACAAAGATAAATAAAAATTGTGAGTGAAGGATATTAGAATTTAAAGTGTATCATACATAGAACTTTTATCTTTTTCTCTATTTTAAACTAATTAAAAAATAGAATTTTTAATTGATGGAGATGAAACAATGGTCTATATTAATCGTACGTCTCATCCGTATATTAGTGATTGCAGCTTAAGTGTGTGGTCATAATATGTCTCTTGATCCTAAATGCAAGATTTTGTCAGATATAGGGTAAAATAGATAACCCCAGTTCTCACCATGTTGGGGTACTTAGGTAAATCCTACAGCAGAAGGAAACAGAGCTGAGCAGACCAGAACTGTTTGCTCTGTATGGGCAACTGGCTTCCAAAAGAAAGGAAAGGACAAGAAGGGGTCTGCTTTGCACCTGTTAACTTCTGCTCCCAAAGACACCATCAAGATTTACCAGGAAAGATGGAGTGAGTGAGCAGAGTGACAAGACAGAATTATAATTGATCTAGGTCTCTTGAAACAGAAACAAGAGGCAGAGTGACATTTCCCTCTGAGGGAGAGAAAGAGGGAGAGAGACTAGTTACAAGAAAAAGGCTTGTAACAAGTCGCTATGGAATACTCATATATCCTGAGTTTCTATAGGATCTGAATCATAGCAACTTGTTAATTCATTTAAAGACTAACTTATGATAAGATTTTATCACTAACTTGATGTCACCCTTCTAATATTTTTTGTATTTTCATAGAGAATTGTACTAACCAAAGACACTCTAAATTTCAAAGGAGTTCAATTTTCAAGATGAAATTGGGGAAACAATTAGTAGATTCGCTTGACTAGAAGAAAGAGGGGGAAAGAGAGAGAGAATGTAGTAAGGAATAACATACAATGAGTGTAGCTCTCTGTCTGTCTGTCTGTTTACTTGCCTACTTACCTACCTACCAACCATAGAGCTAGGAAGCAAGGTAAGGGGCAGAGCTAGGGTTTGAACTACTGCTGTGCATTCAAACTTAACAATATTTAAGAAGTATGCAGTATGTGTTTACAGAGGTGAGTTAGAGATAAAGAGATGGAATGATTCTTTGTAACTCTCTTACAAGGATTAACTTGATAGGTTTGGCAAGTGTAGGTCAAGATAACAATGCTGAACAAAGAAAAAAAGAGAGAAATGTGAATACACACATGTGTTGGTATGTGTATATGTTTGTGTATGTGTACAAGAGAAAGACATTATTCAGCCATTCCAAAAGTACGAATGAATTGTGTTCTTCATCACTATAATTTAAACTCTAGTTTGCACAGGATTTCTTCCATAGCATTAGTCCTTTGAAATGCTGCTCACCAAGGAGATGAGTAAGGTGGGAAGAAAGTGAGTATGAACGAATACTTGAACAATGCTTTTGAAAATGGGAAGAGCTCCTAGGATACCTCATTCTGGGAGTAGATGGATTGAGGTGACTAGGAGCTATACATGTATATAAATTTCTGAAGTATCATTTGATTTGACAGTCCTTTTTTTCAACTTTATTTATATTTATTTTTGTGGGGTATAGTGTGTGGTTTCGGTACATGCAAATACTGTGCAATGATTCCCTTAGGGTAGATAGCATAGTTTGTACCTGGTAGTTTGAGACTTCCCCTCCCTCACCCCCTCCCTTCCCAGCCTCTGGTAACCATCATTCTCTTCTCGGTCATATACACTTCTCTTCTACAAAAACTACTTTTTCTTTTTTATAGATTTCACATATGAATGAGACCATGCAGTATTTGTCCTTCTGTGCCTGACTTACTTGACTTAATATGATGGCTTGAGAGAGCCCTTTGAAAGGTCACATAAGCACTCTGAGCCCAAGTACGGACATCTATTAAAGTGTGCAGGGACTGAGTGAGAGTATAATTAGCCTATATGCGTAAGTACCCAGCATATAGTAGTTAAAAGTTGATTTATTTTGAAAAAAATAAATGACAAGAACTTTTCCTTTGTGTATAAAACACAGTGGTACATTTTTATGTTGCTGATCTATATGACGATCAAGACGTGTAGATGTACAGATGGTGGGAAGAAAATACTGGACAAGAGAGTAGAGGTTTATTCACGCATCACAGATTAAATAAAAACAAGAAATGCAATTTTGTTTGATTATGATTTAAGCCATTAATGTGATTTAATCCTGCAGAGAAGAGTGCCAGGGTTCTCTGTTTTTGACTTCTAAAATGTTCTATTTCTGCTCTGGGTTGAAATCATACTATTTTACCCCCACAAAACAATTATAATACATTTTAAATTAAATGATTATATCAAAGATGTTTTGTGGAGACAAAGGTGATGTTAAAAGAAAAATCAAATCTTCCAACTCTTGTATTACTGCTCCCCCAAAAAAGGATCTGCTCATTAAAAAAAATAAAAATCCTTGTGGTAACCCAAGTATCCAGACTGTTTCATTTTTCTCTGTCATATACTAAAAAAATCCTCATATGTATCTGCAGTTTATGTTTTATTTTGTTTAAGTGATTATTAGTTATACATGGGATGGCCAACCATTATGATGTTATCAAGTTATAGGGTCTTTTGATATTGGCATCTGACTGCTATGGAAAAGAAAAATAATTTCAAAATTGCTGAATAACAGGGTGAACATGATCAAAGAAAGCAAAGATACAATTCATCTCACCATTGGTGACTTTATGAGGTGCACTCCACAGCTAAACAAATTCACATTGATCCAACGGTGTTTTACCAGCACTCAGCAATGCTAGAAATCTAATTTAGCTTCAGACTTGATAAAAAGTAGACTTTATTAATCAAAATGTTTTTAAAGGATTTTTTTTTTCATTGCCTTCTTTTATAATTTAGAAGATTAGAACCTTTAAGGCTTTTCAGAAGAGTTAATTACATTCACTTACAAATGAGTTAGTACCCATTTAATAAAATAATCTTAAAAAGGAATAATGTATAATATTTAAAGCTTGCTTTGAATAATGTATAATATTTAAAAGCCTGCTCTGAAAAACCTGCTAGTTTTTTTTTGTTGTTTGTTTTTTCAAATAAACCATTTGTACCAGATGGAATTGAAATTAACACATTGAAGTTTTGGTGAATTTCAAAAAAAAAACATACTCTAATTATTAGAGGCAGACTTAAGTTTCTCAACTTACATTTGACAAAAGAAACAATACTATTGTCTCTGGTTTTCCTGGAAAAGTCATTATTATGTTTGTAACATTTCTTCAATATTTTACTATAAGCACAGCCAAATCAAAGTTCTTTCTTTTTCAGGTGGTTCCAAACAATATGGAACAAGAATGCAACACAGTAAGGTCTTACGGCATTCTTAGGGATTTTGTTTTTCAGTCATGCATTGATAGATGTATTAGACTTAAGAAATAACTTGAACATGAGATAGTATTTTTGAGATAGTTTTGAAATCTAACTTTTCTTCTCTGGATCTTTGAGATAATCGGAAGGTTTGATTAAACAATTATATAATAAAATAATTTCTGTTTCTACTTTCACACTTCTAAGTGTA
This sequence comes from Galeopterus variegatus, assembly GCF_000696425.1. Taxonomy (NCBI): domain Eukaryota; kingdom Metazoa; phylum Chordata; class Mammalia; order Dermoptera; family Cynocephalidae; genus Galeopterus; species Galeopterus variegatus. The sequence continues at coordinate 19,964 of NW_007738189.1, forward strand.
TTTCAAATCTCTGCCTTCTCTCTGCCACTCTTTCCATTCCATAAAAAGCTACTTTATTCCTGATCAATAATAACTTTCATTTGCCGAATAAATGGGCATTTTTCGGACCTTATCCTCAACTCATGGCAACTCTTGGTACTGTTTACCAGTGCTTTCTTCCTGTGACTCTTTCCTACTTTGCCTTCTCAATTGATTAGAAAACAAGGAGGAATCTTGAAGTGTGAGTTTCCTCTCTTGACTTCCTGCTCAGCTACTAAGGGAACTCTCTCTTTTTTTAAGTACGTGTCCTATCTCTATTCCTTATGTTACCTATGCTCTTCTCACCAGACTATGTGGGATTTTTTTTTTTCCCCACTAGGGGCATTTCAAAAATAGAGACAGCAAATGTATATTCTTGCTCCGTAAAGTAGATAAAATGAGATTGCTTGATAAAATCAAGATACGTTACTTGAGAAACTGTGCTTGAAACAATAGGAATGTGATTGTAGGTCCTATCTGTAGCTCCACAGACTGTGCTCCCTTAGTGTATTGTTGTATGTCACTGGGGTGCAGATACCGTGGATCTGGACTTTGATCTCAAGAAATTAGCCAAGAAAGGTGTCATGGGTGGAAATCCGCAGGTGAGGTAAGGATATTTAAAATGATCCCTGGTGACTTTCTTGTTGGAAGTCACATAATTGTCTTTTCAATCAGGAATAGGTGATTGAAATACAGAAGAATTATGATATGAGGCAGCATAAAAAGTCTAGATACTGTTGCTATTATTGTAACACAAACAGGGAAGGTACCAGCAAAAGAAGATTAAATATTTTAACCAGACAAGTAAAGGTTCAGGATAGTGGTTTGCAAATTTCGATGCAAATATGAATCATCTGGAATGTTTGTTGAAAATACAGACTCTCAAATCTCTAGGTGTTTTGGGTAGCCTCTAGCGGGTATCTTATCTGTGCTCTCAAAGAAATCCTCCCCTGCTGTTGCTCTCCAGCCAAGACTCTGAAGTTCATCTGATATATACACTGGAAGTTTGCACTGTCTCTTGGGCAAATCCAATTATGGTATTTTAAAAGGTGGGAACTTTAGGAGAAAAATGGCGACGGGTATGGAGCGCCCGTGTCAGGAAACGGCGCGATCCTGAGAGCTGTGGGCTGTGATACCAGA
>NW_007738189.1:22099-46241 GCF_000696425.1 Galeopterus variegatus
TCTCAAAGAAATCCTCCCCTGCTGTTGCTCTCCAGCCAAGACTCTGAAGTTCATCTGATATGTCCACTGGAAGTTTGCACTGTCTCTTGGGCAAATCCAATTATGGTATTTTAAAAGGTGGGACCTTTAAGAGGTGATTCGATTGTGAGGACTGTGTCCTTGTGAATGGATTGATCCATTTATGGAGTAATAGGTGTGATTCTGATGACTTTAAAAGGAGAGCAAATGAGGAGATTAGCTCTTTTGCTCAACCCATTCTTGCCATGTGATACCCTGGTTGCCAAGGAAATCTATAGAGTTCCCACCAAGAAGAAGGTCCTCACCAGATGTGTTCCCTGGACTTTGGACTTCCCAGCCTCCAAATTGTAAGAAATAAATTTTGTTTCTTTATGCATTTTCCAGTTTCAGGTATTCTGTTATAAGCAACAGAAATGAACTAATACATAATCCATTCTTCCCTTAACTAGAATTGTCTTTCTTTAATGCAAATCTCATCACATCACTCTTTGGCTTAAGATTCCTCAATGGCTGCCTTTTGCTTTCAGGATAAAATTCACTCAACAAAACCAGTATTCTGTTAATTTTTCAGCCTTATTTCTCACTAATTCCCTCTTTACCTCCTGTCTGTCTTTCAGACATTATGTCTCATAATCTATGTCTTTGCTGAAATTAGTGGGAACAAAACCTGTTCTCCATTCACTGGTTCTAAGACTTTTAACTTGATAATACTATAAAGTCAATTGTGTCAGGGACTATTTTTTATTTTTTGGTATCTCCCCACTCCCTAGAATAGGACTTTGAGTATAGTTGCTAAGGTAAAGTGGGAAGACAGGTAGGAAGGATGAAAAGTAGAAAGGGACGAAAGAAACCATACATGTTATTTTGGGACTAATACTTAGATATAATTGTTTGTTTAACCTTATATATTAATACTTTGTTTTTCTAATGTGCTTCTGTTATAAAAGAAAAACTAATATTTAGAGAGCAATAAACTACTTCTTCTTGGCTACACTTGTCCAGTGCTACTATTTCCACTCCTTTCTTTTCAGGTGCATTATGCTAACGTGCCCATCAGTCCATGCTGCTGGTTGTTAAAGGGGAATACATACAGCCCATTCAGTCATTCATATTGCTGGGCAGGAAAGGAGGTCAGAGAGATGAAGAAATACTTCTATACTAAGGAAGGTAATATTGTTTACAGAGGAGAAGAAAGAGAAAATCGGTAAGTTGGGAATTTTTAAAAAATTGTTCCCTTCACAGTTGTTTCACTGTTTTGTTGTTGTTGTTGTTGTTGTTTGTTTTTGAAATAACCCTTAGACCACATCAGAAACTTCAGTTAGGAGGCCAGGAGGCAACAACACATTTCCTTTGAGTTCACAAAAGTATAATGAGTATCTATAGAAGATAATGCATTTCATATCTACTACTTCCCACAGTTTATCATCATATATCTAATCATTAAGGAAATAAAGAAAGAAGTTAGACATGCCTGTTATTTTTCCATACATAGTTTTACAGCTGAGGCCAATATTTTATACTCTGCTTTCTGAGTCTGGGGCTAGGGCTTAGAAAACTACTGGCTGTCAGCTAGCATTTTGTAAGGTTCTTATAACAGTAAGCTTTAGTGGGGGAATGGGGACTGGATTGGAAGAATAAAGAAAATACCAGTTTCCTGCTTCCTTGCTATTCCTGGTATCACCACAACAGTGTCCCTTTTCCCTATTCTAGCAATTGGTCCCAGACCACAGCCTTCTAGAACCTTACTGCTTCTAGAACCACCCATCACACCCCCACACAGAGAACTGCAGGAACTGCCTAATTCCTTCTCTTTGTGGCATGGGCCTTCTTCACATGTTTTCTCCAAGTTTCTGGTAACCCAATGCCTTCCATTTTATTTTCCTAGCTGCAGAATAGTAGATGCTTTCTGTAGTTACTAACTTTGAGTACATCGGTGTTCACTTTTTAATCCTTCATCACAGCCCCCTTCCCAAAATAGTAGATTACTAATATCTTAAATTGAATCCACTCTCTTGAATTATCTAGTGCCAGGTCTATTTTTCTAAGTATATTTTCATACAGTAGTACTCTGGATTCTGTTTGAGCCTTCTATTAATTCAGAGGTCATAATATATCTACACTTTCTGGCATCAGATTTATATCCATGTGTCTAAACTGCATTAAAGTTACCTCCTTTTATTTTTATGTTTCTCATTTCCAGCAGGCCTCATTTCCTACCATACCATAATACAAGCCTTACATTACAATTATTACTGTGTTCTGAATGTCTGACATGTCTGCAAACTTATTCCAACTATATGCCTTTTATGTTCCCCAATATTTCCTTCCTGCTTATCTAAGACATCTACTTCAAAGTCCTATCCAAGCCCTTCTAACATTAAGTAGCTTCCTCTAACAACCACAATTTTCAGTAGTCAATTTCTTTTCTAAGTTATTGCTAGTATAGTTTATACAGCAAGGGGTGTACACTATCTTACCTTAAAAAATAGTGATGATGATGATGATGATTTTGTGTATCAACCCTGTCTTCTGAAGTTAAAAAATCACATGAGGACAGAGATCATAACCTCAATTCTTTTTTCACTGCCCATTGTACTTATTATATAGCCAGTTGCACAAAGGAGATCTTTAATTATATTCAGATCATCTAATTTCCTCCAGCAGATTCACAAGTAAACATAGTTCATCCTTTATTTCTCAGTGTAGAAGGTTCTGAATGTCGTATTTCCAGTAAACCAATGCTTGCCTTGCAATATGAAGAGAAGGACGTTTTTACAATGATAACATGTTTTAGACTTAGCTCATGTAAAATTTTTGTGGCGAGTTCACTGCTGTTTTAATTCTTTAAAGGCCCTTATTGAAATCTCAGAGTTGATATGTGCTTAAGTAATTTTTTTGTGGCATGTCAACAGTTCTATGACTGAAATTCATCCTAATCAGATTTTCTCTCTCCACTACAAAAAGATCTGTTTTCTGGTAGCAAACAAGTTGAGGAAATTATCCATTCTTTTCTTCAGTTTAATTTTCATGACTTATACCCCTTTCCAGTGGTTCTCCACATTTTCTGTCTGCATCAGGGTTCTAACTAGGTTAAGTGTAGCAGCTGAATATGAAGAACTGCAATTTAAAAGTAAAACTGCAGGAATCCTTCATTGTAAGAAGTGCATAATATTGAGGAAAATAGTCAGTTCAAAAACAAAATTTGCTGTCTATCTTTAAATAAGACCATAAATAAAATATATTATACTAACTTGCTCTTATGTGGTACACTTTTTAGCTAATAGAAAATAATTTTAAAAAGAAAAAACAAATATTCTATGATATTTTAGAAGTGAGGTAAAGGGATCTTAAAAATAAACTTTTTCTTTTTAATTGTGAGTAATAATAAAATGTAAGATATGTCATAGACCTTTGTTCTCTAATATGTCACTACAAAAAAGCATCTTTCTGTCCACAAATTCTAGTATTAGATTTAGTAATGTGCTGCTACAGGTTATAAAGTGAAGCTCATTTGGTCATATAGATAAAGTTTGTACACACCCCAATGAAGTCATGTCTTTGCTGGTTCAGTTCTAGAGACTGATAAGGAATGGTTGCAGAAAAATTGAAAACATTTAGGAGACAGGAGTATTCTGTTAGGGCTTTCATCTACTACTTTAATCTATCTTTCCATTAGTGTCTTTTCATCAGCCTTCTCTAACCCTTCATGGTGTTGAGACCATTGCCCTCTTACCATCTTCAGAGACATATTGTAAATCTAACCTCAGTCCTATCATGTGATAAGTTAAAGAAGCAAGTCACCCACCAACAGGTAGGACACAGTGGTCCCGCCCACTGCAGAGCTCCTATCTGACCCATCAGATAAAACCTAGTACCTCCTCAGCATGGGTGCATATATATTATTTTCTCCATAAACCTCTTTTTATCTTTCATTCCCCTTCACATCATGATCTTACTACCTTAGATCCTGCCTCTCACTTTAAACTAGCATTTAATTTTCCCTTTGCAAGAACCTGCTTTGAAGAACTACTCTTAATTCTCTACCCTTAATACTCTCCGTGGCTACATTCCACCTATTGATTGAACACCTTGAGATTGAGTCGCTGGTGATTGTGGCAGAGATTTGTGTGCTCCTTGGTGATGTGGTGCTGGTTTATCACTGTGGGCAATGAGGCTACCTGTGTTTTCTTTTCTCCCTGCTGATCAGTGGGTTACTTTTAAAAACACATCATAAAAATACCATTGACCCACCTTCAAAAATTCCTTGCTTTTAAGTTTATATTCATTTCCTACTCTCTTTCTTTCTTTCTTTGTGTGTTTTTTAATAAAACCTTTGGCTTTTCTCTGGTTCCTGGCTGGAATACATGGCTAATTAAATTCATTTAAGCCCTCCATCGTTATATACTACAATATGAGAATATGGTAGGAGGTTGGAGCAAAAAGCCAAATGTCTCCTGCAGACAGGTAAGGGGATTGCAACCCTTGGCTTGGTGTCGTCTGCACCACACTCAGCCAGTGAGCGCACCGGCCATCCCTGTATAGGATCCAAACCCGTGGCAGGAGAGCCGCTGCGCTCCCAGTGCCGCACTCTCCCGAGTGAGCCATGGGGTCGGCCTATGCATGCTTCTAATAGAATATGTTTGAGGATTTGGTCTGAATTTCAGTTAACTGTTCTATTAAGCACCAGGTATGGCCATGTTACTCACTTACATCTGAATAATGCAGTAGTTCATTATCAGAATTTGGTATTTTACTCTACTTACAAGCTAAGAAGCTGGCTAATTACAGCTTCACATGGATTCTGGTAGATGACATGATACTTCAGAGTCAGAGACAATGGATTTTATTACTTACAGCACAGCAAGCATACTTTCAAATCCCACAAGGGTAATGAAAGAGGGCCCAATTTGACACTAAACAGGCAGTGAGTCTGCATTACATCTGAGAAACTCTAAGCTTGGAGAATTACTGCTTTCATAGTGAGCCTGCTCTTTGTCTTGGTGAAGACATTATCTCATCTCTTAAGGTTTTTCACTGCAAATACAACCTTAAGAAATGGCCTAGGTAGGGAGAAGTGATGCCAACAGCACAGTGGAATGGAATCTCCTGGTGTTGCTCCCCGTAGCAAAAGAAGATCAACTTACAGCTATTAAAACACAAAAACTGCCATCCTGTAATCACTGGAACTTGCGAGAAGAGATGGTGAGACTGCTGAGTTTGTGAAGGTATGGAATGCTGAGGCGAGCAGAAGGAGGCACCATGCCAATCAGACCCAGTCCCAGGCATTTCTCAGGCCAGCATGGAACAACCCATGGAGTAGCTGTCTGGATATGACAAAGATGTGGCAGTGACCTTTGCATGAAGAGACTTGTAGTTTGCCTAGAGAAGGGTGCTGTGATCTCTGGAAAAAATAAATAAGCCACACTCACTTCAGAGTGTTCCATCTCATTTCCCAGGCCAGCAAAGATGCTCACAAACTTCTATGGCATCCACATAGGAGGAAGGGGACACAGTTGCTAAGAGGTAAAATTCACCCAGAGGTTGGTAAGTTTTCACAGGGGACTTGTGTGGGGTCTGCCACATGGGAAGAAGTGTTCACCCAGAGGTTGGTAAGTATCCATAGGAGACTCACGTGGGGCCAACCCCATGGGAAACATTACAGGGCTCTGGGAAAGAGGCTGATCCATCAGGAATGTAGCTGATCTTCATGCTCCTTGGCAGGGGTGCCACACAATAGAGACTGGTCAGTGTGATAGAACTTGAAGGGGCACAGTGCAGGAAAGACTCAGTCCAAGACAAACAATTCAACACATCCCAGCTGCTCTGTGGTTACCCCACATGATGCAGAAGTGACTAAAAGTCCAATAATTAAAATTCGGTCTGCACAAAAAGTTTTTCCCAGTATGAGAAAAGCACTAAGGCAGCAATTTAGCTTGGGCACAGTGTTCAAATTCTGATTCCCACAGTAAATTTCCCTCAAACTGGGAATTAGCCACAGGACAGCAAATTAGTTCCAGGGCAGTGCTTAAGTGGTAATGGTTGCTATTAATCCATCACAAAATGGAAAAATACTACAGACTGGAGACAAAGTTTTGCTTTGAAGCAGTAAATGTCTAACACCAACAAAGGACACCTATAAAACTTGGAAGATATAGCTGCCTTTTCAAATGCACAGGCATCGATGTAAATATACAAAGATTGAGAAAGAGCAGAGAAATATGACACCACCAAAAGAAACCAACAAACCAGCAATAATAGAAGAAGGGAAGGTTTATGAAACGTCTGACAAAGAATTCAGAGTAATCCCCTTAAAGATGTTCAGGAAGTCACAAGAAAATATAGATAGAAAATTAGGTGATATTTGAAAATAATCCAGATACAGAAGAAGAAACATGACAAAGGAATAGAATCACTTAAAAGAAACCAGATAGAAACTCTAGAAATAAAGAATATCTTATCTGACATGAAAAAAGTTGACAGAAAGCTGCAACAGCAGACTTGATTGAGCAGAAGAAAGAAACAATATGCTCAAAGACAAAACATACAAAATTATCCAGTCAGAGGAGCAAAAGTAAAAAAACAATAATTATGGCAATTATGGGACTTCTTCAAGTGAATTAACCTCTGCATAATTGGCTAATTTGTGTACTGAAAGAGACAAAAAACAAACAAACAAAAAAGATACCTATAAAGCATATTCAAGAAAATAATGACTGAAAATTTCCCAAGTATTGTGATAAACTACAGGACCTGGGTACAGGAAGCTCAGAAGTCACCAGTGAAATTCAGTCCACAGAGGAATACCCCTTATCATAACGAACTTATCAAAAAACAAAGAAAAAGAAAGGATACTGAAGGCAGCAATGGAAAAGAAACACATAACATTCAATGGAACCCCAATAAGGATCTGAGCAGATTTCACAGTAGGTACCCTACCAGTCAGGAAAGAGTGGGATAATGAATTCAAAGTGCTGAAGGTAAAAGATTATCAACCAAGAATTCTGTATCCAGCAAAACCAACCTTCCAATACAAAGAAATAAAGGCTTTTCCGGACAAACTAAAGCCAAGGGAATTCATGAACACTAGATCTGCCTTAGAAGAAATACTAAAGGGAGTTCTTCAATGTCAAAGACCACTCTAAAGTGTAATAAGAAAACAGTTGAATGTACAAAACTTACTAGTAAAGTAAATACTCAAACATTCTCGGAATACTCCATTGCTGTAAGGTTGGTGAATAAACCAATTGTATCTTTGCTGAAGACTAAAAAACAAATCCAACAAGATAATAACAAATCCAATCATCATATACAAGATAGGCAATATTAGAAGATGTAACCTGAAATAACACAATATCAAAAAGTGGGGAGGAATGGTTTCAAAGCATAGAGTCGGCTTTGGTTTTTTATCTTTTCTTTTTTTAGCTATCAAAGCTAAGTTGTTATTAATTTAAAATAAGCTACTATAACTATGACATGTTTTTTCTAAGCCTCGTGGTAATAGTAACATAAAAACCTTTAAAAGACATACTAAAAATAAATAGCAAGAAATCAAAAAATACTATCAGAGAAAATTACTTAATTACAAAGGAAGACAGTGAGACCAGAAAAAAAGGAAAAAAAGATCTACAAAATAACCACAAAAAAGTAACAAACCAGCAGTAACAAGTCCCTTCAGAGTTGCTGAATGAATCATAAGAACCAACAATATGCTGCCTACAAGAAACTCACTTCACCTATAAGGACACATGTCAATTTCAAGTAAAGGGATGGAAAAAGATGTTTTATGAGTGGCTGGCTATACTTATACCGGGTAAAATAGGCTTCAAGCAAAAGAAAGTATAAAAAGAAAGGTCATTGTTTGATAAAAGGGAGGGGGCAGCACTTTTTTGAAAAACTATAAAAACACAGGCAACTGAAGCAAAAGCAGACAAGTGGGACTATATTAAACCAAAAAGTTTCTGTGCAGGAAAGGACACATTCAACAAGGTAAAGAGACATATAGTGTATAGGAGAAAGTGAATGCAAACTACACAGCAGACAAGGGCCTAATATCCAGTGTATATAAAAAACTCAAACAACATGACATCAACAAACCAAAACCCAATTAAAAAATGGCCAATATGCACATGAAAAAGCCAACATCACTTATTGTCATGGAAATAAAAATTAAAACTACGATGAGATATCATCTTATTCGAATTAGGACTATTATCAAAAAGAAAATAAAAAATGCTGGCAAGGGGCCAGCCCGGTGGCGCACTGCTACAGTGCGCCGCTTGGGAGCGCGGTGGCGCTCCGCCGAGGGTTCAGATCCCACATACAGACCGGTTCCGCTCACTGGCTGAGCGAGGGGCGGGCGCAGCACCGAGGGTTGCGATCCCATTGCCGGTCCCGGTCCAGTACGGGCGCGACACGGAGGGTTGCGGTCCGTTGCCGGACACAAAAAAAGACAAAAAAAAAATGCTGGCAAGGAAGCAGAGAAAAGGGAACACTCTGCTTCTGGTAGGAATGTAAATTGGCACATCTATAGTGTAAAACAGTATGGAAGCTCCTCAGAGAACTAAAAATTTAAGTTCCCTATGACCAAACTCCCACTACTAGGTACATACTCAAAGGAAATGAAATCAATATATCAAAGAGATACCTGAACTCCCATGTTCATCACAACACTATTCACAATAGCTGAGAGATTGAACCAAAATGCTCATCAAAGAACAAATAGATAAAGAAAACAAACAAACAAACCCGTGGTATATATATACATGATGAAATACTATTCAGTTATAAAAAATAAAATAAAATAATCATTTGTAGCAACATGAATTGAACAGAAAAACATTATGTAAATTGAAGTAAGCTAGGCCCAGAAGGACAAATATTGCACAATGTCACTCACATAAAAAAAATATAATAAAAAAAGTGGTTCTTACAGAAGTAGAGAGTAGAATAATGGTTTCCAGAAGCCAGGAGGAGAGGGGAAGTGGGGAGGAGAGGGAAAGTGATACATTAATGGGTACAAATCTATGCTATCCATTCTAAGTGAATCAATTTACAGTATATGCATGTATTGAAACAACATGCTGTATTCCACAAATATGTATAGATAAATGTTAAAATAAAAAATATAAAAACAATAATAATAAAAAAGAAATGGCCTGGGTAAAAAATGAGCTGGGCTTTGCTTTGTACACAGAAAAAGTGGGCATGAATACTCAGGATTCATGTAAGATTATTTCTCCCAATATTTTTTAACTTCAATTTCCATAAGAATCTCTTGGAAAATTTGTTTAAAACCAATATTTCTGGTTGCCAGATAGGGAGATTTAGATATTGCCCAACAAACTGCATTTTTAGCATAAATAATGGGTGTTTCTGAAGCAGTTGGATTCTCCTAGAAGAGTGTTTTATTGCCCCCAAATTGTTTTTCATATATTATATCATGAACAATTACATTGGATGATTGTATGTACAGGCATGCAGGTTGTAAAAAAATAAACGTCTTGCATTCTATAGTTGAAAATTAACCTGTGTATGGTTGTTAACCTGGCATATATTTTAAATTCTGACCACAGCAGAGAAATTATACCAGGATACTGCATTTTGGCAATGTGTCCATGTTAAGTTGCTCTCTATAAAGTGTTTTAGCCAGGCCATAAACCAGGAAGACGTGTGAGAGAGGAGTCAAAGGGAGTTGGAATGTTCTCTAAGAATAAGATGGTTATTAAAATAGTGCAAATAATGTAACTTCTGCAAACAATGTAACTATGAGAAAGTCACAGAATCTGTTAAATCCTCTTAAAATAGGGATAATACCTGCCTTGCCTGGGAGGTGCTGTGACTCAGATGAGAAAATGTGTAAGAGCATCTTGTTAACTGGAAAGTGGTATATGGATACAAGCAATGGTAATAATCTTATTTATTGTACTTTTTGTCATTTAAGAAAACTGCAGCCTCTTCTGCATAACAAATTTGGGACTTTGGAATATATCTTTTTCAGGGATTTGACCAAAGTAATGGATATTATCTGATTAGTCTGAATGTACTTCAAATACAAGTAATTTTGATTATACTATTCCAGCACTACTAAAGAATCTGTTGTTAGAAATTATTCATGTATAATATTGTTCTGTTGAGAATTGCTATTAATCAATACTTTATCTATCATTGCCTTTTTTCACTTAGCAAAATTAAAAGTAGTTAAGTTTTATCCAAATGGAAATAATTCTAATATGTTTAAACAGCTGCTTGCCCAGAAGTCCTCATTCTGAATGGGGAAAAACTGAAGGCTTTTCCCTTAAGAACAGGAACCAGACAAGGAGGTCCTCTCTCACCACTTCTATTTAACATAGTATTAGAGGTACTAGCCAGAGCAATCAGGTAAGAGAAAGAAAAAAAGGGAATCCAGATTAGAAAAGATGAAGTCAAACTGTCCCTATTTGCTGATGACATGATGCTATATATAGAAAAACCTAAAAACTCTATCAAAAAACTAGAGCTGGTCGGGCCAGCCTATGGCTCATTTGGGAGAATGTGGTGCTGATAACACCAAGGCCACAGGTTTGCATCCCTATATAGGGATGGCTGGTTAGCTCACTTGGGAGAGTATGTTGCTGACAACACTAAGTCAAGGGTTGGGATCCCCTTACCAGTCATCTTTAAAAAAAACAAAAACAAAACTAGAGCTGGTTAATAGTTTCAGTAACATTGCAGGATACAAAATAAATGCCCCCAAATCAGTTGCATCTATATTCTCCAATAATGAGAAAACAGAAAGAGAAATCAAGAAAGTAAGCCCATTTACAACAGTCACAAAAAAATAAAATGCCTAGAAATCAATTTAACCAAGGAGGTGAAAGATCTCTACAATAAGAACTACAAAACACTATCAAAAGAAATTAAAGAAAACACAGAACGATGGAAAGACATCCCATGCTCTTGGATTGGAAGAATTAACATTCTTCACAGAAATGGAAAAAACAATCTCAACATTCATATCTAACAACAAAGAAACCAAATAGCCAAAGCCATCCTAAGCAAAAAACATAAAGCCAGAGGCATAACACTACCTGACTTCAAATTATATGTCATTGTTTACATATAAATCTTTTCCTTCATCTGTTGCTCTTTGAGCCTCTTTGTGTTACTTTGCCATTGTAGTGCCAATGATAGCACTATTGACAGACAAGTTGGTCTTTGTTTAATAATTTGAAGGCACACCCTAGGAGCTTGAGTTTGTTCTCATGTTTTCTTCCTGAAGCGTGACTTGCCATGATATAAGAGCTCTGCTCCCGTCATGATGTCTAGTGAGCAAAGGCTGTCATGTTTGAGAACTATTTAATATAAGAGAATTGATTTGAACTAAGTTGCCCATGTAGAGCAGGTGCTCTGAGTGCCAATTCTGGACAGCTGAATTGCCTCCACTGTAATGTCCTCTGCCAGGGATTCTTAATTTATCAATAAGAATAGTTTACCAGCACAGAGTTTTTTGTTTGTTTGTTTGTTTGTTTGTTTTTAAGTTTATATAATCCAGTATAAATACTAGTAAAAGTTTATGGCATTGTGGTATAATTTTAAATAAGGCCACTTGGAAACTCAGTGGGTTCTTGATGCCATCTTTATGATGATAAACACTTCTTTTAGAATCCCCACTTTTCAAGTGAAGATGGTAATTCAATAGCTCACCAGCTGAAAAACATTTTTCTGTGAAAGGCCAGAGAGTAAATATTTTATGCTTTATTAATTTACCATGAGACACATTTGAGTATATTATATAAGTGTTGTTGGTATATAACAAGTAACAAAACAAATTTCCCCAAAATATTTATTGATGAAATTCAAATAATAAAAATAATTAAATAAACATTTTTTGTAATACAGGTCTACTAATGCAGAGATTAGAATCCTTTTTTTTTTTTTTGAGATAACATTTCACTTAATGGAGGTTTAAAATTGGTGTTCCTTATCGTCAAATATACTGCAAATATTAATTTATAAAAAACGTTCTTAGCTCACAGGGTGTACAAAATATGCCAGCCAATGCATCCAATTTGACCCAAATCCATAATTTGCCCATTCTTGCAGTAAGTAGCCTATTTTCTGTATCTCCTTTTTTAAGCCAACCCCAGAGTTCTATCTGACCTGCTAAGTTAAAATAAAAGACTGAATGGTGATCACAGAATATTCATAAGTGGTAATGATAACACTGGAAAGTACTGAGGTAGAATTTTTGATAAAAATCTTCAGTGGGAATGCTTTAATTTTAGGAAGAATTAAGCCTTCTATCCTAGTAATAGTCAAGTCTTCATTTCTTATGTTAAGACTACATGATAAGGGCTGGCCCCGTGGCGCACTTGGGAGAGTGCAGCGCTGGGAGCGCAGCAAAGCTCCTGCCGCAGGTTCGGATCCTATATAGGAATGGCCGGTGCGCTCACTGGGTGTGGGTGACACCACACCAAGGGTTGCATGGCGCACTTGGGAGAGTGCAGCGCTGGGAGCGCAGCAAAGCTCCTGCCGCAGGTTCAGATCCTATATAGGAATGGCCGGTGCGCTCACTGGGTGTGGGTGACACCACACCAAGGGTTGCGATCCCCTTACCGGTCATGAAAAAAAGACAAAAATAAAAAAGACTACATGATAAAACAGTTACAAAGGACAAGTGTCAAAGGTTGTTTTCTTCTTGAATATTTTGAGAATAAAGGATGCCTTGTAATAAACTTTATATTTTTATGCTATATAATTCTAAATGTATAATTACATCCTATTGATCACAGGGGAAAAAAATTAATTTACAGATGGGTCGGGGACTCAGAAGAAATCCAAAGGTGTTAAATAAATTGTTGAAATTCACAGTACTGGTTGGGTCTGATATTTCCTTATTTTCAAAAATGTAGAACTGCTTTAAATATGTTCTGAATAAACTTTGGAGTCAGAGAATCTTTGGTTTGTAGTTAGACTCTGACTCTTACCAGCTCGATGGCACACATTGAGGCATAGAGCTTATACAAACCTCAATCCAAATGATGGTACCTATTTACTAATATTACTTTAAGGAAAAGTAAATGTATCGCATATGGAAAAACTTTACACATAGTAAGCAATATACACTCTTTTATCAATTTTCTCCTTTGAAATATATTCGTACATTTTCTTCTATTGCAAATTATAACACTCCTGCACAATGAAAAAGAAAGATTAATAATCATCACGGATTTAGGGAAATAGTAAGATGTATAACTAAAATAGGGGCATATGAGAAACAAGATTATTTCACTTTATATTTTCTCTATTTTCTCAACTGTAAAATAGAAAAATAATATTTGCTAATCAAGTTTGTTATGAAGATGAGAATATAAAGTGCTTCATACATTGAAAAGTGTCTGATAAAATTATAATTGTAATCATCAAACCTTAATCATATGATTATATTGTAGTTACTTTTGACTTACAGTTGGATTAACAATGTACTGTGATAGATCTTTCTCTCAACACTGAGTTTATTGCTAGGAAAAGAAAATTAACCCTTAATTCCTGAAGATAAAAAATACAGAATAGTTATTTCAACAGATGGAAATGTATCCCTAAAATTCAAATTGAATTTCAGCACCTGACTGTGTTCCACTTTACACAAGTGCAAGTCACATGTAGCAGCTCTGTGCAAGGAGGTGGTGAGCTATTATAGCTTTGCATGTCTACGCTGTGAACTCTAGAATGCTACTGTTCTCTCTTTCAACCTTCTCCAATTGCTGGTGACTTTTTTTTTAATATATAAGCTTATGTATGACAAGTGAATCCATAGAATAGATTACGGTGTTTAGCCTCTACTCAAACACAGAGTTATGGCTGCTTTATTGGCTCTATCTAAACACCAAGCCAGGTAAACAAAGGCCCAGACTGTCAAATAAACAGCATTTGAGTTTGAATGACATTCGACAGGAGGCACAGGCTTACAAAGTCCATTACAGTCTGTCTCCTCCACATCTACCACCATCTCCACCTCTCTGACCTTCTTTCCTACTACTGCCTGTGTTGTCAATCATTCGTCTACAGTCACACTGGCCTTGGTCCTTACATGTGAGTCATGTCCTCCCCTTTGCTCTGACTGTACCCTCTGCATGAATGGCCTTACAAAGATACCCATGTGGCTACCTCTTTCATTATTACCTTTGAGACTTTGCCTAAATAATACCTTCTCAAGGAGACTAACCTTCACCTCCAATTTAAAATTGCCTCTCCTCAACCACGAATATTCATAATCCTTCTTTCCCTGTTATGCTTTTCTTTTTCCCAAGACACTTGTCACTGTTCTGTCCAGTCGAATACCTGGCTACACTCACCCCAACAGCAGCAGCAGGAGAATTCCTGCAAGGGACTGCCTCAAACTGCCAAGAGATGAGGCCAGTTGAGATTCCAAAGTCAGAAAGCACCAAATGCCAGGGTGATCAGTCCAAAGCAGTTATGAGGGGAAATTACATACAGAGGACTTCAGCTTCTTCATGATGGCCAGTGACACAACAAATGTTTTACCTAGGTGTGTCCTCCACAGGGACAGGTGACAGGTCAGATTACAGAGTTTATGTGAGGGTTTAAAGAATATGACTTAAGGGCCGGCCCCGTGGCTCACTCGGGAGAGTGTGGTGCTGGGAGCGCAGCGGTGCTCCCGCCGCGGGTTCGGATCCTATATAGGGATGGCCGGTGCGCTCACTGGTTGAGCGCGGTGCGGGCGACACCAAGCCAAGGGTTGCGATCCCCTTACCGGTCACATTAAAAAAAAAAAAAAAGAAGAAGAATATGATTTAGGGCCTGGGCTACTTTCCATGTGTTTAGCATTAGGATTAATCTCTCAGTGTTTTTGAATAACATCCTGAACAGCTTTATCAGTGCCTGGCAATGTTCAGGGCCCTAGCTTGGGAGAAGAATTCCAAATAATTTGAGTAGATACTTGCCCTCAAGGAGAGGGAGCATAACTTACTTCCCCTTAAGTGTGGGCTCACATAATACATTTCCTTCCAAAAGAGTGGAGTGTGGAAAGAGGGGTGGGGGAGGAGTAATACTACAGCAGAGAAACTTGACAAACTATCTCAAGGAGGTGACCAAGGTCACCATCAACAGTCATAGATTATGTTGATAGTATGCAGTTGGCAGATGTGATGAAAATTTCACTTCACTTCTGTGTGCACCTTCCCCAATACCCATAACCACAGAGTAATAATGAGAAAAAAAAAATAGGCAAATCCTTATGAAGGTACATTCTACGAAATACTCTACCAATGCTCCTTCAAAGTGTTGAAGTCATCAAAATCAAGGGAAATTTGAGAAACTATCACAGCCAAAAATATCCCTGGGAGACTTAATTAAATGTAGTGTGGTACTTTGGATGAAATCCTGAAACAATAAAAGGGCGTTAGTAAAAACTAAGGAAATGTGAATAAAGTATGGACTTTAGCTAGTAATAATGTGTCAATATTGGCTCATTAATAGTGACAAATATACCGTACTAATAGAGAAAACTATGTGGAGTGTAGGAGAGCTCTCTGTAACGTCTTTGCAATTTTCTGGAAGCACAAATATATTTTAAAATACAAATTGTATTTCAAAGTAAGAAAAAAACTAATAAATTGGTGTTTTAAAACTGCAAAGTAAGACTTCATTTCAAATTTAATTAAAATAATATTTATAGTTGTTTATAATATTTCTCTAAATTGCTATTATTTTTATATACATATATAATACTTTATGGTCATTAATACCATATTAATATAGTATCTTATCAAAATACCTATGTATCATACACTTAAATATTCAGCTACTATTAAACAGATGAAAAATATAGGAAAATAATTTTCAACAATAACTGAATCTGTCTGTATATGTATTTATTTATTGATCTATTGTTTCATTTGATTTTGTACATGACATTTAAAATTTAGAACCTGGATTTTTGATGTTAGAGGCTGAGTTTTGTTGCTTAGGGCTGGACAACAAAGAATAATTTATGAACAAATTTATATTTTAAATACTTGGTAAAAATTTATAAAAAGTTTATACCATTTTTTACCCTAGTCTTAAGAGATTTGAAGATCACCAGTAAGTCCTAATGATCTTTACAGATCCAAAATGTGATGCTTGTGTCACTGCCCTGACAAATGAGCCTATAACGAAAGTCAAACCTGTAGCACTGAGGTCTCAAAATTGCCTGTGCCATGACAATGTAAATGTTCTAAACCTTCTTAATTCAATTTGACTAGATGACTCAAGCTATACTTGAAACTAGAGTAGTATTAAATGCTGTTACTGTTAGATGAAAGAGGATAATCTATCTATCCATCTGTCTATCTATATCAAGTGTGTTTGTGTTGGGGAAGAGAAAGGGGAGAGAGAGAGAGGAGGGAGCAAGAGATAATAGAAGGTGATAACAAGGAGTGGATGCTTATTTGATGAGAAACTTAGCAAAATAAAAGAAGACAGACCAAAATTATAAGTCAAAAGACATCATAGAATACAAGGAATAATAGTAATGACAACACTTATTTATTGAGTGCTTTGTCTGTTGCAGGTACTGTAATAAAGTTTTGTTATATTTTTGTTATATTCATTCACTCTTCCCAGAAGTGTGGAAGTTGGTGGTGAGGTGGATACTATTACCACCCACCATATCTGGAACAGGAGACTGAATACAGTACGGTTCAGTAACCGGTTTAGAGTCACACAGTTAGAAGCAAGATTCTAAGCCAGTTATCGAACATGAAGGCATCTATCGTGGGTTCACTCCCACACAGAGGAAAATGCCACCTGCTCTGGATAGTTTATTACTAAGTATTTCTATAAGATAAAGTTTTTCACCACTTCCTATTTGCTGCCTGTGAATAAACTGTGGAATCTCATTCTGTGTCACTGGAAAGTATCTCAAGCAGACAATAACTTTCTGGGTATATTACTTTCAGTCATAATAATAATCTTAAATTTGCATCAAAATTTGTATTTCATATCCAATTCAACACTCTTTAATCCCAAAAATTTACATCTGAGAATATGCAGTGGATAGAGATGGGGTGTTAATTGGTCTTTTCAATTTTTCCTTTTTCCTTGCTCTTTCACTTGTCCACAACCCTCCTCTTATTGGCTCTTTAAAAGTCAGGGAATTCCAATTCCATAGAAGGACAGTGGAGCAGAAAAAGGGGAGAGGGAATTAAAAAAAAAGTGGTAAAGTTTTCCATTGACCCTTGACGTTCTTTTTTTAAGGCTGTCTTTTGGGGGATTCATTTCCTGGGGGGTTTTTTTGGTAGCTCATCATGAACACATATGTACTAATGGTTCACCCATGATGCAGTCTTTATTTAACCCTCTATGACCTTTCTAGCATTTGGACTTGAAGTAACTCAGTCAGCCTTTTATTATTGAGGCTTATTGCCCAGGCAGGCTGCTTTCATGGGCAGGGTCTTATCAAAGCAATATGAGTCCAATTACCTTCTGTAGGATAAAACTGGTCTGCAGGAAACTCACACATTTTTTTTTTTTTTTTTTCTAATTAGTTATCTCAGGTTGCATAACTCAATCCCTCTCTTTCACCCTGTTATCTTGGTTACCCTTGTAACTTCCTGACTTTGAACCTCTCTGAGCTGTAAATAGGTACTACCTTTGTTCATGTAGGCCCTTAATTGCAATGACAGCATGGGGAGAAACTTAGTTTCTGCAGCTCAGTGATCATTTAGACTGAAAGTGAGATATGTATTTCCTTAAATGTAGAAATTCAGAATTCTCCTAGAGCCTTTCATTTAGCTCAGTTGAGGAAAGCAGTATGTTTCATTTTGAGCATCACTTCATACTTGGCCGAGAGTCCTCCACTTTTCAGACTCCCCTCAGTTCCTGGCATATAAACTTCTATCACATTTCTGATTTTCTCTTAAACAGCCTTGATTAGAGGGCAGTAGCTGGAACAGTCTGCTCTTCATCCTTCATGGATGTGTCCCATAGATCACAAATGAATTATTTTTAAAAGAGTCTAGGTGAAAGAAAGGAAACAAGAAAAAAAGGAAGAAGGAAGGAAATAAAGAAGGGAGGAAAAGTATTTATTGACATTATTTGACATTTTCAAGGGTCAAATTTTAGAAGAGAATTAATGCTCTTCATACAAATTGGCCTTCTTTAAAATACAGGCAAAGAATTTACCTGGTCAACTAGGATTGAGATCTGTGGGTGGAAATGTTTGTTTTTTATTTTATTCAAAGGAAACTGCATAGAAAGTACTAGTACATGAGTGTGTGTGTGTGTCCTTGTCCATCTAGTGGTCCTAAAGTTTTTTCCTGCATTGCCATCTATTATAGAAGAAACCTGGATAAGCATGCCTGAAGTAGTTACCAAAACTTTGAAAGTTTCTCTTAAGTTCTGCATTAAGTCCTTGTCCATCTAGTGGTCCTAAAGTTTTTTCCTGCATTGCCATCTATTATAGAAGAAACTTGGATAAGCATGCCTGAAGTAGTTACCAAAACTTTGAAAGTTTCTCTTAAGTTCTGCATTAACTTTGAAGTGCTTTTAGCTGGACGTAGCTATTTTTTCCAAGGGGTGAGATGGTGGAGAGAGGAAACAGAGGTTATAGTGATTCTAGAATAACCTATGTATTAGGAGAATATTTTAGATTTTCCACAGCTGCTGTCATTAAAAAACTAAGCTAATGGTCATGATGTAGGTACATTATGTACTCCTAGATGGTTGAAGGGAGTATTTTAATTGTGATGCTTTGAAGAGGAGGAACTGGAATAGTCTGTACAGACATTAATTTTTCTCCTGTCATAGAATTATAAAAGGATATCAATAATTTCATAAAATGACTATTATAACTGCTTGGTCTTGGGGTAAGACAAGCCATATTTATGTTAATGAGAGTGAGCTTTTAATTCCTTGCCCTTCAGAAAAACACCACGTGAAATTGAATAACAAACATGTCTGGATTGTTACTTTTACATTTCACCTTAAAAGAAGCATCTTAAGTACAATAACTTTCAGGGCACTTATAAGTCTCTTTATACTCAGGAGGAAAACAATTCAGTAATTAAAAAAAACTGGCATTTCTTCTAAGAGTCTTTGGGTCCTTGAATTTGTCTTTGGGAAAATCCCATTGAAATGCTGACAAGCTCTGCCCTTGCTCAGTTCACTTCTTTTATAGCTTCATATTGAAAGATGATTAAATAAGAACAGATTCTTGGTGGATTGCTGCATCTGATTTTCTGTTGAGCCTGTTTGTGTGATAATTGTCATGGGTTGGCTAGTCAGTGAAAAAATCACAGATTGGAGCTTTTCCTATTATATTAAGCAATGACATTAATGTGAAGTAAGACTAGTCTACTTGTCCTAATGCCTACTTACATGCCACCTATCCTTTCTTCAAAGAGTTACTTTTTAATAAGAAGTTAAAGGTTTATTCTACAAAGAAGACAGAATGCTCAAGAGATATCTTGTGGACTTGAGGTAATGTGCTAGTCACTGAGGTCTTTTCTCAGAATGATGTGCATTTAGGGCTCAAATACTAACATTGAAGAATGTTGCTATCTCTCAAGAACAGTTTATTAATTACCTACTGCATGGTGACAGCTATATACATTGTGGAGGGACACTGAAAAAAAATATTGGCTCTGCCTTTAAGAATTTTCCAGTTCAACTAAGGAAACATAATGGAGATATGTGGATATGACAAGAATTTCTTATAAAATTTCTATGACTAGGCGCAAAACAATACACCACATATCAGCTCAATAGTCTTAAAGACACCATTTAATTAGGCTGAATTTCAGACTTCTTAGAAGAGACTGGAGATTAAATTAATATTTTTCATATGGTTTGTGAAGATATTTGAAGAAATTTCTTTTACAAAAGAAAACACATTGTATAAAAGTAGTTTGTAAAGGTATGAACTTAGGGGTCCTCAGGTGGAGGAAATTGGAACAATGAGCTAATCAGAGTAAGTAACCTCCTGCTCTTAAAATTACCAGAGGTTAGGGACACTAGAGATGATGCAGTTCATGTCTTGCTCTAAGCAAGGCTGCCCAAACTGCTGTATATCAGGCTATGGATCAAGTGGTTATGTGAGCTGATATAGTTAAAAGAAAATATGGCAGAACTGGAAGAATTAATTAGATCGATATGAATGAAGTAATTAAGGAGATTTGTATGTATGTATCATAATTTTGAGTAAGCTTTTAATTCAAGTATATTATACATTCCAAAAACACATAGATCCTAAGTGTATAGCCCAAAGAATTTCCACAGAATCAACCGTTCCTTAAAATTAGCACTCTGATCAAGAAATAGAACTGAAAACTCACTAAATTCAAGCCAGAAAACTGCCCCCAAAGGGTAGCTACTATACTGCATTTAATAATTTTATTAAAATTTCCCTTTTGTGTAAGCCGTATGAATGAAATCCAATTGTATGTACTTAATGGCTCTGGCTTAGTTTGTTCAATACTGTATTTTTGAGTTTTATCTATGTTGCTGCTTATGAGAGTAACCCATTATTTAGTCTATTGGATAATACACCAAAATTTATTTGTTTCACTACAAATGAACATGTGGGATTTTTCACGTGTTTTTGTTTTTTTATTTTTATTATTATTACAGATAATGCTATACATGTCATTTGGTATACACATGCACAAAATTATGCTGAATAAATTTCTGGATCATGGTGCATGTGCATATTCAGCTTTAGAAGGTACCCCCAAACACTTTCAGAAGTTGTACAAATTCACACACCCATTCATTGTGTATGAGATTTTAACCTTCACATACTGGTTTGGTTAGTCTTTACAATCTTAGCTATTCCAATGGATCTGTAATATAATTTCATTGGACTTAATTTGCATTTCTTTCATGATTCATAACATTAAACACCTTTTCATACTTATTGGGCACTGGGATATACCCTACTTCAAAATGCCGGTTTGAGTTTGTAGCTCACTTGTTATATTGATTCTTTGGACTCTCTCATTTCTAGGTTATATTTTCAAGTGTCACTTTTTCTATTTAAACACAGTATACAAGGTAATTTTAAATTCTGTGACTGATAATTTCAGTATCTTAAGGTTTTGAATGCTTTGGTTTTTCAACTTACTCTCACTCATGTTAAAGTACTGACTTGCATATTTTTATTTGTTTTCTCATTCCCCCCCACCCCCTTAAATTTGTTTTTACTTTGGACGGGTAATTTTCTTTAATTTTGTTTTTTTAAAAGAGTGTAGCATTTTAATATGCTCGTTTACAAGTATAAATTGTCCTCTAAGCACTGCATGGGCCCTGCATCCTATAAAATTTTTTATGAATATTCATGAGATACAAAGCTAATGTCACCCCTCGTGCCCATGATGTGAGGACCAGATTCATAATGGCAGCGTATCCATTACCAGAAATTATTTTTGCACCCCTCAACATCACTAGTCATCAGGAAAATACAAATTAAAACTACATTGAGATACCACCTCACCCCTGTCAGACTGGCTATAATCAACAAGACAGTGAATAACAAATGCTGGTGAGGGTGCGGAGAGAAGGGAACACTCCTACACTGTTGGTGGGACTGTAAACTAGTGCAACCACTATGCAAAACAGTATGGAGATTTCTCAAACAACTACAGATAGATCTTCTGTATGATGCAGCAATCCCACTTCTGGGTATATAACCAGAGGAATGGAAATCATCATGTCGAAGGGATACCTGTACTCTCATGTTCATTGCAGCTCTGTTTACAATAGCCAAGATATGGAACCAACCTAAATGTCCATTGATGGATGATTGGATAAGGAAACTGTGGTATATATACACCATGAAATACTACTCCGCCATAAAAAAGAATGAAATAATCCCATTTGCAACAACATGGATAAACCTGGAGAACCTTATGTTGAGTGAAACAAGCAAAGCACAGAGGGATAAATACCGCATGTGCTCACTCATATGTGAGCTCTAAGAGAGAAAGAAGGAAGGAAAGAAAGACCACAGTAGTGCGGTGGTCTTACAGAGGGAGAGAACATTCTAAGGGCTAAAAGGTTGGTTTGCTTTGAGACCCAGGAATCTTCCTCTGGGGCAGATTCATTTTGTCTCAGTTTTCAGGTGTCAAAAGTAATCTGAGACCATTTTAAATTAAGTTCTCCATTTAAGATCTATTTCAGATTTTGAGGGCAGCATGGATGCAGACTAAATTAAATTCTCCATTTGAGATTATTTTGGATCTCATTATTTCACACCAGAAACACATGTGCCAGGTTCTGGTTACAGATTTTTCAAGGGATATTAGTTTTTCACGCCACCCTACAGCAAGTTAGCAGAAAGTCTCAGAGAAAAAGATAAATTTGACATTATGTTAGCTCCCAAGATTGCAACTTTAATTTCATTTTACCTCTGTAGATTTATTGCTATCAGTGCTGTTATAGTTTGTATTATTTTACATCAAATATTGTCTCTCATATGCTACTCAGTGTAATGTTTTCCTTAAGATATCCTTACTTTTAAAACATTTTCCTTCCATAAAAGGATAAATGTTTCTTTTCTGCTACAGCAGCTCTTCATAAAAAAATTAACTTTCTAAATAGATCAAAATTTCTGGAAGGCTGGCTACATACATAGCAGAGGAGCCTCTAGGCAAAGACAGAATTTCTGAATTCTAACATAGACCTCATTTCCCAAACCAAAAATGTTTTTTAAAAAATTATAACTTGATCATTGATTCTACAGAGTGAAAGGATTGCATTATTTAATTCATCAAGCAAATCAAAACCAGACCCTTAAGAATCCATTTATGAAGATAGCCATAGTGTAACAGGTTATCTTACACAGTGGACATTTTTAATAAAGTGTCAGTTCGTAATAACCATTTTGATTATAGAAATCATGATGTATCCAATAAATGATGGTGTGGAGTTGCTCTGTAGTCAATTGAGTCACTTCCAAACTTCATATTTTATATTTTAGAGCCACAAGTCACATCTCAGTCATAAGAGTAAGTACTCACAAAGCATTTTTTGCTGGCCGTAATTTTGAAAATGGAGAACGTAGAAGTGGGACAATGAGACTTTTCCTCTTACAGAAACCTTGCTAAGTCTGCAGGACCTGACTCTGGACTCAACATTGCAGTATTTTCAATTTCCTTCATTCCTCTAAGGGACTCTCCAGCTCTACCTTGGGGCAGCAAATGGGTTTACAGCAATGAGCCAACCATAAAGGATAGTTCATGAGCACTCAAATGTGCATTTAATGTAAATGTAAGCTTAAGCTAATATGTGGCTACAAAATTCCTATCAGCAGAATTGTAAGTTACTATATCTCATTACACTTGGTGCACTTTTAGTGCTGATAACAGTCCTTTGCTCATAGCCACCACTTAGAGATGTTTATGTAGCTGCTGCTTCTGATGATCTGCCTCAGAAGACTATCTGATGACCCTTTCATGTTACTTTCTACTTAGATTTTTATCACTAACAAATTACAATAGGACACCACCCAAGTACATTTACATTTTAATAGGGGATGCTTAAAGGGATTCAAAATTCAAAAACAAGTTCTCATAATAGAAGGATGAGCAGATTGACAAAGGGAGTTCTCTGATTCCTCTTCGATCACTTTGTCACATTAAAAGTCACTTATTCTGTCACTTCAAGATCAGACCACCTTGGTGCCCTCCATTTTTGTTGAACAGATGATCATTTGACCTGGATGTAAGAGTTTTGTGTGTTTGTTTTTCCCTACCTGCTGAGATAGCATCCTAGCAGTCGAAGGAACAAAATCCAATAGCAGGGATTCAGGATCAGTACAAACCTGATGGGCTTAATGTTCTTTAAGGTCAACCAGTAATTTACCAATCTGCCAAAGTTTGTCTTCTATTATCTGCCTTGAGCCATCATTTATAGAAAAGAATGAAAGCAAAATAGCCTTTATTTACTTACCTGTACGTTTTTTCATAGAATTTATGATAGGAACTTGTAGATGCTTAGAATTTATAAAATTCTATAAATCTATTTTTTTCTTCAGACTACTTTCCAAGTTAAGCAAGAGTAGATAAAATGTAGATATATATTTAAAAATGGCAACATCATTTATTAAGACATCTGTGATTGGGGGAAAAGACATTGAAATATGTCC
>NW_007738190.1:0-11597 GCF_000696425.1 Galeopterus variegatus
GCTGTACTGTCCTGCCTTCTGTCCAGGATTCCCTTCTGCATATGCTCAGGCCTGTGGGCCTCCAGCCCAACACACAGGCCCTCTCCTGGGCTCCGCACTCAGGGCTGTGCAGAGCCCACTGCACGATCGGAGAAGGCTCACCGTGTATCACCCACACAGTAGAAGAAAGTGCAAACACAGGATAAAATGCACCTGCAGCCCCGCCCAGGAAAAGTCGGGTTCAGATGCAGACACGCAGTAGGCCCCTGACCCACGGTTTCACTATCCACATTTCAGTACCTGGGGTCGACCGCAGTCTGAAAATAATACATAGCGAATTCCAGAAATAACCAATTCAAAAGTTTTAAAGTGTGCACCGCTCTGAGCAGCGTGATGAAATCGTGCCATCCTGCCCCACCCCTCCTGGATGGTGAGCCCTCCCTTTGTCCAGCCTGCCCACGTGGGGACGCTCCCGCCGGTCAGCTGCTTAGTAGCCTTCTCGGTTATCAGATGGACTGTCGTGGTATCGGGGTGCTTGTATTCAAGTGACCCTTCTTTTACTTAATAATGGTCCAAAAGCACAAGAGTACTGATGCTGGCATGTTG
This sequence comes from Galeopterus variegatus, assembly GCF_000696425.1. Lineage (NCBI taxonomy): Eukaryota > Metazoa > Chordata > Mammalia > Dermoptera > Cynocephalidae > Galeopterus > Galeopterus variegatus. Next base: position 586 of record NW_007738190.1, read on the forward strand.
TTATAATTGTTCCATTTAGGGGCTGGCCCGGTGGCGCGCTGCTACAGTGCACCGCTTGGGAGCGTGGTGGCGCTCCCACCGAGGGTTCGGATCCCACATACAGACCGGTTCCCGCTCACTGGCTGAGCGAGGTGTGGGCGCAACACCGAGGGTTGCGATCCCGTTGCCGGTCCCGGTCCAGTACAGGCGCGACACTGAGGGTTGCGATCTGTTGCCAGACATGAAAAAAAAAAGACAAAAAGGAAAAAAAAAATAAAAAATAAAAAAAATAATTGTTCCATTTATTATTAGTTACTGCTGTTAATCTCTGACTGTGCCTAATTTATAACATAGAATACATACAGTGGGGCACTGTCTGTGATTTCAGGATTCCACTGAGGGTCTTGGAATAGACCCCCCAAGGATGAGAGGGGCCACTGTTTACCATTCCAGGCTTTTTCTACGCATATATATGTTAAAACGCCAGCACAACATATCTCTTACTAAACAAACCTAATTTAGCTCTAGGAACAGAGCTGAGCAGTGTGATCGACGGTCATCTAGTCTTTCCTCGCATGCGTTGATTACCCTGCTGCTGGTTAAGAGGTGACCCTTCGCTGCTGCTCACGGCTCTCTGAGGCGCAAGGTGCACGTCACGATACCGCACACTGAGAACCTGTGCGTGCAGCTTCTACATCCACTGAAGTGAAAGAGCCAGTCCTAAAAGCGAGTTACTGACGTGAATTATTTTTAACTTTTGATTCGTTCTGTTAAATTGACCTTTAAAATTTTGTTCCAGTTGACATTCCTACGCGTTGTGTATAAAGTTGGCTTTTCCCCATAAAATAAATTTACTAACATTAAGAAAACCATTTTGTTAAAAATCTTTGCCTAACATAGAAGGAAAAGAAAAAAGTATGAAATTTGGATTTTTAACTAATGACACTTTGATCAATTAAAACACTTATTAGAAATATTTATTTCATCTTTTTGAGTCTGCTTTGTGTATACTTTGACTATTTTTTAGTAGTCTCAAGAAATAGATAAAATGGTGAGGAACATGGAAAGAGCCCCTTTAGAGACTTTGAAAGTCAGGTTTTCCACTTTCCTAGAGGATGGAAACCACCTGAGATGTTACGTCTCCATCCTGAGGACAATCTAATTTTCGAGCAGAAAGTGTATGAATTACTTTATCTTCTATTTGAAAAAAATAAATAAACTCAGTCTAATTCAGGACAAGCTTTTACTTTAATTCCCTCTGGGAAAAGAGAATGAAAAAAATACGGTTTCTGTGTCTCCCGTATCCCCTTCGCATCCCCTCGCCCCCACACCGCTTGGACTCGTGAAACCCGTCCTTTGGGCACGAAGTCTCCGAACGCCTGTGGAAGCCGTTTCAACGCCAACCCCTACAAGAAGCAAGTGGCCGTGTTTTAAAAGACTTTCCCTCTTTTTTAAGCATCAGATTTTCTCCTGATCACCCACATCAATATTAAGTTTGCACCCAAGACTGATAATGTGGGCGACGGGTGCAGGCTTCCCAGAAAGTCGTGTCCAGCATCTCCGGAGGCCGATTTTTCTGAGCTGGAAATTGTCTGCCCCATCTTGATCATATATGTTCAGTATCCATGGGGAATTGGTTCCAGGGCCCCCCCTCAGACACCAAATCCCTGGATCCTCAAGTCTCTCGTATGAAATGTCGTATGTGCGTGTAACCTGCGCTCAGCCTACCAATGCCCTCTTTTAGAAGATTAGAAGCTGAGACTCATTGCGTGATAAATACAATAAAATATTTCCATGGATGGTTGGAATTCTTAACAAGCTGTTGGGATAATAGGGGGATTCTAAAGCCACAAGACGTAAGGCAGCGCGGTGTGAACTTAGAGATACGTAGGTCCTACCAGAAGGCCCAGATGTAGAGCCACACACACACAGAAATGGCATTTGGGGCGTTACAGAAAGGTTATGGCCGGGACGACTGACTCTGACAGGCGCAGCAAACGTGAGCTCAGTCCCCAGGATCCGGGAAGACCCCACGCTGGTGTTTGCACACCTCCCCCTCTGGGACACAGGGAGACACATCTCCCAGCCCTCCCCGCCCTTACATTAGGGGCCCTGTGAGTTTTGGTGGATGGAACGCACGTGGAAATGGTGACCTGCGTGAGAACACCTCGCACAACCTCCAGCCCTCACTTCCCTTTCCGTGGAGACTGTCGTAGGCACATGTTTAAGACGGCAGCATGGTAGTAAGGAGGCAACCTCAAGCCCCGAGTCACCGACGGTCTGAGAACTCCCAGGGGAGCCCCTGACCCACGGCAGTGCGCGCTGCGAGTGGAAAATGACACCAGTGTCCAGCCACTGAGACTTCTGTTGCTGCTTCCCCGACAACACCGTTGATGGCACCTCTGCCTCCCACTGTCCACAGCGCAGTGCCAGGTTCGTTATATCCTGAAATGCAAAGAGCAAAACTTTATAAATTTCAGTACAAAGTGTAGTTAAACATCCAAATGACCTGCATAAGAGAAGGTTCTACTTTTTCAAAGTTGTGTGGTTACTCTAGATGCCTGCCATGGCCGTAATTTTTTTAGCTCCAGCTTGTCAATTTCTTTCTTTTTTTTTTTAAAGGTGACCGGTAAGGGGACCTTAACCCTTGACTTGGTGTTGTTAGCACCACGCTCTCCCAAGTGAGCCACAGGCTGACCCTTCTATTTTTTTAAAGAGGCTATTGGGATAAATAAATTTAGAAAGAATAGTTGTCTTGCAAATACTTAGTTTCCTGACCCATAAATATGCCATACATATATCTTCGTTTATTTAGAGCTTATTTAATTTCATTCAGCAAATTTGTAGCTTTTAATGTAGAGAACTAGGATAGCTTTCACTAAATTTGTTCCTAATAATTTTTTTTTGCTATGTTAAGAGATTTTTTTAAATGTTACTTTCTAATTATTCATTTCTGTTAAAATGCAATGAAATATAATTATCTTTGCATATTGACCTTTTTACCATGCTAATTTTACTGTAGATTCCTGAGGGTTTTCTGCACACGCAGTTACGTCATCTGTAAACAGGGAGAATGTCACTCCTTCCCTTCCTATATACATGCATTTTATTTATTGTCCTTGCCCTCAAGCTCTGTCTACCACCTCCAGGACACAGAAAATAGAAGGGGTGGGAGCAGACACTCTTGTCTCATTCCTGATCTCAGGAGAAAACGTTCAGCGTCACCACGTTAAGTATAACGTTACCTGTAAGACGTAGGTGATCCTTATCAGGCTGAAGTTTCTTTCTACCCAGTCTTGCTGAGTTTTTATCATGAATAAGTGTTAAATTTTATCAAATTGTTTCTCTGCATCTATTAATAAAATCTTATGGTTTTTCTCCTCAAATTGCATTGATTAGTTTTTGAGCATTGAATCAACCGTGAATTCCTGGATAAACCTGCCTTGGTTATGATGTATTATAACGACCTTGTACATTGCTAGTTTCTATGTGTTAACGTAGGTTTTGTTGAGGATTCTTCCATATGCAGTTATGGAGAATAAATCTCTGTAACTTTCGGCTCTTGTCAGGTCTTTCTCAGGTGTGGCATCAGGTTTTTCTGATCATAAAAGAACTAGGAAGTGGTATTTCCTCTTCCACCTGTAGATCTGGTGTTATTCATTCCTGGTTTGTTTTTTCAGAATTTACTAGTCAAATCCTGTGGATCTGTAGTTTCTTTTGGAGAAGGTTTGTTATTTCTTTCTTTCTTTATTGAAACGTATTGATTGTACGTATTCGTGGGGCACAGCATTATATTTTAACACAAGTCTGCCGTGTGCAATGATCTATTTGGGATAATATGCATATTATTTACTTCTTTAGTAGCTATACTGCTCTTCAGAACGTGTGTTTCCCAGTCACACCTTGCACTGCTAGACACTTACAAATTTTATTAACTCTCTTGCAGATTTTTTCCTGCTGTAGTTGTTTCTATCAGTTGCATTTTACATCATCAACTCATTTCATTCCTTATTTTCTTCCTCTCTAAGTTGCTTCTCTTTTTATTTATACCCACTTATGGTGAAAACTTAGATCACTAATTTTAAACTTTTCTCTTCTACCGTAAGCATTTAAAACCAGCACATTTCCTCTAAGCCCCAATTTCTCTGCAGCCCCAGGTTTTTCATGTCTAGCTTTCATCATTCTCAGCTGGCTGACGTGTCGTTCAGTCCCCCGCACGGCTCTTTTCCTTCGGCCTTCACTTCTCTCCGTCTTCAGGTGAGATCGTCTCCGTCTGACTCTCTCCTGCCGTCTCTCATCGGCTACTGAGCCCATCCATTGACGTATTTCTTCCCGTTACTGTTTGATCTGGTTCTAAGATTCCCTTTTAATTGTTTTTCTTTTCTGAAGCCCTCTATGCGGTTACTCTTCAAGACCTTGTTTTTCTCTTATTCCAGCATATTTTCTTTTCACTTCTTGAGCATAAGTACAGTAACCGCTTTGAAGTTTTCACCTGATAAATCTAACACCTGCGCTATTGCAAAGTTGATTTCTATCTCGTTGTTTTCTTGACTCTGGATGGCACTTTCTGTTGCTTTGAATGTCCAGCACTTTTGTATTGTGCAGCGGACGTTGTGCATGGTACTCTGTGGAGACTCTGAGCTCTGTCATCCTCTGGGGAACGGCAGTTTGTGTCCCGACAGGCAGTTCAGTGACTGGTCGGCTTGGTCGTGTGCATTTTGGGAGGGGCTGTATGGAATTCCAACGTGTTTCCCAGCGCTCTAACACAGAGCCCAGAATTCAACCTCCGACTTGTGTCTTGCCCGTGGACTTTGTTGGGGCTTGGTCTGAGGTTGGTTAGGGCTGGTCTGGGCAGGCCTCATCTTGGGTGCAGTCGTTTCTTCTGAAGTGTGCCTTTCTGGTGTGCAGAAGTATCTGTTAGCCTTGGTGAGATGGAGAAAAGAGAAAAAGACCCGAGTCAGGAGCCATTTCAGCCAAAAGGTTTATTCCACTAATGTGGAGGGGAGATGAATCAGATCAGTTCCCACAAACTAAGGAAAGCAGGGGGCTTATAAGACTTTTAGGGACGGTTCAGACAGAGTAATGCACAATTTCAAAATCAGTGTACGCGAGGTGACACAGTCCTTGTGGTCCGATGGCATGTGGTAGGTTAAGTCATAGGCTCTTGATTAGCCACTATCTCAGTTCAAAGTATTCCAGCCTGAAGCCTGCTAGATGCAGCCCACAAGACGTTCCCTTGATGACGATGGTAATGTTTACACCTTCCCAGAGGAGGAATCTCAGTTCCTGGAGCAGAAAAGGGAAAAGGGTCGGGGAGAAGGGGAGAGTTGATTAACCTGGCTGTGCTGATATTAAGCCAGCCATGGGCCTAATAGCATAGATGCCATCTCTCCATGGAGCCAGGACCTCACCCTCTACCCTGTGACGCCTCTCTCTGGTCAGACTAAGTAGGCTTGCCCTGCTCATGTGCAGCCTGGCCCTCAGCCGAGGACTTGCAGGGACCCCAGGCCCATTTCTGAGGGCCCTCTCTGGGTGCCCAGCTCAGTGGTGGTTCTGTGCCCGGACTCCGATGGCTGTGTTCATAAAACCGTCCCCAGAAACTGAGCTGGGTTTTCCTTCTCCTGGGCCACGGTGCTGTGCTGCCTGAAGACAGCCCAGTGTACATGTGACGGGGAGGCTGGCCTAGCACCAGGGCTCCTTCATGGCCACCAGCAGATGTCCCGTGGAAGACGCGATCTTCAGGTCCTGTGGGGACAGCATGGAATCTCAGATCAGGCACCGAAATAGGAACTGGAAAGCTCAGGTGGGAGGCCCACGGCTCCTCTGTGTTCTTCGTGGTGGCTGCAGAGCCTCTCAGGATCAGGAGGGCAACTCACAGAAAGGAGCATGCAGATGGCACAGGGGGCAAAATGCCACGGAGCACGACCTGCAGGGTAGGGCAGGAAGCCCCCACAGGACAGAAGGAGAGGGGGAAAGGGGAGACACACTCACTCTGTATTTTTCCAAATAAGCGGCTGGTTGAATAAATGAAAGAATGGGAGGGAGAGGACGGGGATGGAGATGAGGGATAAATGCCTCCCCTGCACAGAAATAAGCTTCTCTCCCACCCTGGCTGTGGGCCTGGCCTGACCCCTAGTCTAGTCTCTGGTTCCGAGGCTGTCTGGAGCCGCCTGGGCTCCAAGGCCTCTGGCCCCAGCTCTTCCATCAGACCCTCCAGGGCAGTCGTGCTGGACGTGACTCTGCAGAGCCTCCGCAGGGCCAGCGGGGCTCCCCCAGCCAGGACTGCAGCAGGCACCCTCCTCCCCCTTCCATGCCAGAAGGAGGGACTCAGATGAACACATTTTAAATGAGGATGTTTGTCAAAGGTGGAAGCAAAGAACCAATCATATTCCACGGCAGATGTTCCCTTCCCCAATTCCCACTCCGAGGACTCTCTGAGCAGCTGTTAAGGAAAAGCTTTCATCATGGTTGTGATCATGACAACTGCATGTATGTGAATAATTGTACACACAAAGTAACCAATAGGCAACCCTCTGGTGAGCCTGTTTCACAGCCTGGAACTCACAACACGGGTGCTTTATTTTTTAACTGGCTTTCTTTGAAGCAGTTGGCTGATTTGGGGTCAAAGAAAAACGAGTCCACAGCCTGTTCAACCGTGAGTAAATGAGCCTGCACCAGGGCGAGGTGCGTAGGTTGCCGCCAGTCACTCCTCCATCTCCAGAACCACAGCCGAGTGGACAGCGTGTCCTGGAGGGTCCCTGGCCTCCCTGAGAGCTGGCCGGAAGCTGCGGCCGGAGCCACCCTGCACCCTGGATTTCTGAGGGGGACGTGCATGCCCAGAGCTGGCTGGTGGAGGAGTTGTAGGCCTGGCCCTGCCCGGCGCTGGGTACACAGAGCTGCGTCCGCACGTCCATCTGGCTGAATATGCAGAGCTGCGCCCAGACGCCCATCTGGCCCAGTTCTTCTCCCACACACCAGTCCTGGCCTCCCAATTGGCCTGGCAGTGCCCATTCAACTGAGGGCATGTGCAAAACTCTGATAACCAAAGTCCACAGCCTCAGAATACCAGTTCCTCAGGATTAAGTGGTGACGGCATCCCTGCACCTCACTCCAGGTTAGTGGTGCACACAGGCCTGGTCATTAGGGCAGGCAGGGGGCCCTGCCACACCCCGTTAGTTATGCAGGGGCTCCGGGGGACTGCAGCCCTGCCTCCATGCCCCCTGAAATGCGAATCTCTGATTACTTACACTTTCTGCTTCTTCAGCGGTTTTTAATTTTTTTAATCCTGGAAATTGGAGAAGCTTTGGCTCGATCTAACGGTAACATCGTGTGCCCCACAGTCCAGATGGAAGCCACCCTGCAGGTGAGCCGAGGCCACACCCCCGGGCACCCATCCACAGCCAAAGGTGCCCCCAGCAGCCTTTCCCTAGTGTGCTCGTTCCCTGGTGTGGTCATTGCCTGGGCGTGGGTGCAGGCAATGGGACCCACAGTGCTGGACGGGGTGGGAGGCATAGAGCCAGGAACCTGGTCTTGGGTTCCATTGACCTCAGGACTCTGAAAAGTCCCCTTCCCCACCTCAGTTTCCCAACCTTTCAATCAAGGAAACTGGTCTGTCCCCTCCCACCACTTTCTGGGTCCCAGAAACCCTCTGAGTTCCTATTTCACAGGCTCACAGGTTGCAAGCTGTGTACGTCCAACACCTGTGTCTGAAAACAGGGTTTCTGCAACATTTTTCTCTCTGATTTGCAGCATCCTGCCCACTTCCTTCCTGGGGTCAGCCCACAGCCACGTCGGATTCGGTAGCATGACTGCTGAAAAGTACAGCTTTTATTTTCTTTGTAAATCTGGGGTCTCACAGGGCAGAAAGCACAGGGCATTTGTTTGATCTGGTTCCCAGGGCTTCCTTCTGCCTGCACCCTGAGCTCCGGTCAGGGGACTGCGCTGCCCCCACCCTGGGCTCGGCCTGCAGGAGCCGCCACCCAGCGTTGGAGGGCGTAGGAGGGCGTAGGAGGAACACTTCTTAGAGGTGGTGTCGAGGTGATCCACCCCCCTGAAACACTGATTCAGTCTGGACTTCAACTTGGTCTGTCCTTTTACGCCGTCTTCCAGTAGAACTCACACTGCCGCACTCGACGGGGATCTCTCTTCTGTACAACCGCAGCCCCGCCTCTGACAGCCACTCTTGAGAACAGGGACGGCAGCCTCCATGCTCAGCATGGCTCGGCTCATCCTTTAGAGGAGGCAGTGTTCACACAATGCGGAAAATGTCTCCTTGGAAGCACTCAGGACCAGCAGGTAACTGCGTGTTTAGGATAATGCTATACATCATAAAGTATACTTGGAAAAACCATCAGGATAAGAGACCTCAGAAGAGGGGTGCACTGAAGTGGGGAAATGGTATCACTGATTTTCTCTTTTTTCCTAGCTCCCCGCCTGCACCTGCCTCAGAGCCGGGCTGGGATTCTGTCCCCTTCTCGACCTCTCCTGGCCTGCAGCCTCGCAGCCAGGCTTGAGCTCCCCAGCAAGCTGCTCCTTCCCCACAAGGCCGCCCTGGAGATGCAGCCACTGCCAGGCCCCTGGGGACTGTGAAGCCAACTCCATGTGCCTGAGCCCACGTCCCAACCCACAGGACGCAGATGCTTCCTCCTCCGAGTTGTGCCCTAAATCATAACTGTGATCGCCCCTGCTTTGCTAATGAATGCAAATTGCAGGTATTCATATTGGAAATAAGCGTTTGGCTCTGCAGCGGCCATCGATCTTCCTCTGCTTGCCTCTCCGACCTCCTGCCGCGGCAGACAATTCCCCCAAGTGGCAGCAAGCTGTCCATTCACCCTCTCCCCACCCGGCAAGGTCACCATACTGCCTCATCAGGAGAAATACCAGCGAGCCTGCAGAAGGCAGAAGCCGATGGGGCTTGGGAATGCATCACAGCAGGTCTCCTCCATTCCTGGGGTCACCACCTAAACGGGGACACCAGGCCACCCTTGGCTTCTGCAGACGGGTGCCTGCATGCTCAGGCTGCACATCCTGGGGCTAGCTTGGTGCAAACAGAGCCTGGGGTGGCAGAACAGGGCTGGCCCTGCTCTTCAAGGTGACAGGGGTTATTTGTGACTCAGCATTGAGGAAGAGCTGGTCCGTGAGTCCCCAGCTCCCCTCCAGCTGTCCTCGCGGGGAGCGTCCTCAGCACGGGCCCAGCCCGTGGTACCTGGAATTGCCGGGGAGCGCTGAGCTATCGGATGGCACCTGAGCCGGTTGTATCGCGCCCTGTGACGCATTCTTGAAGTCTGTTGTTAGCTCCTTCCTCATGGGCAGACAAGGAAACTGAGCAGCAAAGCCAAGAGGACAGATGACAAGGACCACAAGCCAGTTCCTGGACCTCAGGGCTGGAGCACCTGCTGCTGCAGCTGTGGCCCCAGGCGCCTGGGGATCCAGAGAACAAGCCCTGAGGGCGTCTCTCCTCCTCCCTGGACTTGTCCCATGGCCAGCTCAACCCAAGGAGAGCCCTGGTGTTCAGACAGAACGTGCTGTGCGGGGGGGGCTCCACTGAGGCAGCCTCGAGGAGAGGGGACCGCGGACTCTGTCCTCCCCCCACCTGCTCTCCACGCAGAGTGACCCCAGGCCTTGGTGTCCCCCACACACCCGCCTCACACCTGAGCTGCTTCTGTGTGCACCAGCTGTGGGGGCATCAGCCAAACACAGCCACGCCAAGGAGCAAGGTCGGGAGGGGACTGGACACCGGCAGCACGTGCGTCCACCAGGGTGTGGAGAAGGCGCCGTCCGCCGGGCTGTCTCGGATTTCAGGAGATTTCCTGCGAAGTTTCACGGGAGGGGAGCTTGGAAGAGAGAGAGGGCGGGTATTGGGATTGTCCCAGAGCAGAAGGGCTTTCACGCTGAGGTTCGTTGCCTTTGACTTTTGACTGGAATCCACCCTGATTAAAAGCTGAGTCTAGGGGAGGCTGTGGGCAAAGGCAGCCAGTGAGATGGTGAAGGCTGAGGGCACCACAGCACTGGGGTGTGTGTCATTCCAGCAAGCGTGTCTTCATTCCAAGCTCTCCAGTCGGCTTTCTTCAAAGCTGCTTGTTCCCGTTTCCTGGGTGGAACGAGATGCAGTTACAGCCAGCACAACTCAGGCACTATTCTACGTGCTGCATAGACAGACCGTAACTCACTAAGCACTCGCTAAACTCTCCCCGTTAGACTCCGTGGTCTGCACTTTAGATACCAGGAGCCAGACACAGACTAGCAAAGTTAATTTCCCAAAGTGAGGAGCAGGTGCTCCCTCATCACTTGGGGACACCAGTCACAGTCACTCAAGAGTCCCCGTCCTGCACACCCACATGCACGGCTCGTGAGTGCACCCACTCCTGCCAGGCCTCCAGCCTTGCCGGCCCTGTCCTTCCCCACCCAGGCTCCACAGCCAGGGCTTCTGCTCGAGACAGACGGTCTCCGTGGTGGGAAGAGGGTGCAGGGCCTGCCAAGCCAACTGCTGCTGCTCACGGAAACTGCACACCAGCTCGTGCAAAAACGTCCAGGGCTGCATGTTCCCTCTTTAATTTGATGTGTGCAATTTTCCATCGCAGAATTTCTTACAAAATTCCTGAGTCCCTCGAGTCTCCCCTCTTGTTTATGAGCGTGGTTAACATACAATATGCTTTTCAGAGTTGTGCTGTCGCGGCAAGAGTCCAGATGCAAGAGAGAATGGCTGTAGCCGTGTCGTCCGCCTCCTTACAACTTCCACGGGTGTGTTTGGAAGACAGTTTTTCATAACAGATAGGAAGTGGGCTGTCCATCCAAGCACCTCACCTGTAAATCACAGGCTAGAGGGGACTGGGGCCCTAGAAACGGTGGCTGGTTTCTATGACAACCAGGACTTGGCACTTCCAAGTGTGGCCGTCACCAGCTTTGCTCCAAGTCCCCGAGCTCCAAGCCAGCTTTGTCCTGGACTTTCTTGAGAGAATCCATCCACCTTGACCCCTTCCTCCCCAGGGCACTGTCCCGTACATGCTTCTTTTTTTTTTTTTTTTTTTTTTTTT
>NW_007738190.1:12427-14536 GCF_000696425.1 Galeopterus variegatus
GGCCGGTCTGTATGTGGGATCCGAACCCTCGGCGGAAGCGCCACCACACTCCCAAGCAGCGCATTGTAGCAGTGCGCCACCGGGCCGGCCCCGTACATGCTTCTGATCTGGCACCTTCCTGCCTGAAAATCTGACATCTCTGAGGTTTCAGACTCCATGGCACCATCAGGCCTGACCTGACCAATCTCCATCAGCACCTGGCAGCATGTTCTCAGCACACTAAATGCCCCTGTGAGTGCTGCTCCGTTTCCTGGGAGAAAACTGGTGAAAACGCAGTGAGCTGTTTGTATCCCTTCATACCTTCCCTCTGACGCTTTCCACTTCCAGATGCAGGCACCCAGTCGTTAAAAACACAAACCAACCAACCAGCAAACCACCACCACCAACCACAACCACAGAAAGCCCTGAAGACAGAAACCAACAGGGTCTCAAGCAGGGCTGACGGTCCTGCCGCTGCAGGGGAGCCTCTGTAGGGTCCACCCTGCCCGGTCCCCAGCTGGTCCATGTCTGCTGAGACCCACACGGATGGCCAGGGTCGGGATGCCCAGCCTCCACGGAGCCATGGTCGTGTGTCTGGGCTGGTTTTTCTCTTCCTGTGTATAGAAGCTCTCTCTCCACAGATCATCCTCACCCAGTGAGTCCCGTTCATGACTGGTCTGTTGATGACACTTCCTGACGAAGTTGGTCATCACAACCCTGATGTTTTCTGTGTCCACAACATCCACCACCTCCCCCATCCTGTGCCCACGTCCACGGGCACCCTTGTGAAGACAGGGTCGTGTGACCTCAAGCAGGGAATTCACCTTACTGACTTTGAGTTTGCTATTTGTAAAATAAAATTCTTAACATATTTAGTTTTAAAATTAGAAATCAAAATAATATAAAAGCTTTGTAAAACCAAACAAACAAAGGGGTGAATTTGGACAGAGAAGGTCCTTGTACCTGTGAGGCCACAGCCCCTCCCCATGTCCCCAGTGATGCGCGCCCTCACGGGGAGCCTGCAGGTGAGGCCATCCTGAGTCTCACTCCCCAGGTGTACCATCTTGACTTTACCCCAAGCCACCTGCCATTCTCTGTCAAAGAAAGAAATTAGACAGGTGAGGTGACAGTTAGACCTGGCAATTTACAACTGGACTTTAGAAAAACGCTTCTTTTACAAGCATGATAAAAATGCAAATTAAATTATAAATGCATCAGAAAATGATCCCTGTCTTTTCAAAGCATAACCCCAGCTACATTCCCATGAATGCCCCCAAAGACTTCCTCTAAAAATGTTATTAGATCTGTGAATGTCCTAGACAATTAATGGGCTTTCCTTCCACATTAAGCTAAATAGCAGCATCTTATCGGTCAACAAAAGACGTCTGTGCCTTTCGGCTACAATTAAGATCGAGGCTGGATTTGCACTTCGCTTTAATTACTAATAGATTAATCCAAGTCTAAAAGACCATCCATAATTAGCATTTTGTTGATTGATTTGTTGCAAAGAAATGACCCTGGCTATGTTCTTAGTAATCAGTTTATAGCTAATTGGCTTTCTTTCATTAAAATATAAAGAGCCATCCATAAAGTGTGGTCAAGGTACGCAGGGATCGTAAATGGTGTGGCGATTCTGTCCCTTGTCAGAGGTGGCCCTCTTTGGTTTTTATGGAAATCTAATTATCTAGTGAATTAAGGGATCTGACCTCGGCGGGAAGGCTGGTGGGCAACGTCCAGATATTGATCACCCAAGGGGAAGGCCAAGGTTGTGCAAGGCTTAGTGGAGACCGTGCTGTTTGCAGCCACAGCGAGGGGGCTGATTTATTGTTGACAGCAGCGGTAGAGCCAGTAGACAGTAATTAAAGACGTGCCACACAGCTCAAAAAAGGCAAAATATTCAGAGATTGCAATTAAATCCTTGGCAGTGACAATGCCTAATTAGGTGTAATCCTTCTTATCCAGACAAAAACAGAACAAAACTATTCCCAGAGAGGCAAAAATCAAAAGGGAGAAATTCATATTTTAAGCAAGGGCTGGCCACCGGCAGGGGCTTCACTGGCTTTCCACATCTGTGTGGTTGCGGAGTCTCTGCTGCAGAATAATCACTGTTATTGTCACCTCTGTGCTTTA
>NW_007738190.1:14939-18769 GCF_000696425.1 Galeopterus variegatus
CTATTCCCAGAGAGGCAAAAATCAAAAGGGAGAAATTCATATTTTAAGCAAGGGCTGGCCACTGGCAGGGGCTTCACTGGCTTTCCACATCTGTGTGGTTGCGGAGTCTCTGCTGCAGAATAATCACTGTTATTGTCACCTCTGTGCTTTAACGTGGCCACACGAGTCACATCAGGTCGAGGAGGAACGTGTTCACGTCCTGGGGTGGTGGGGACGTTTCTTGGAGAGGAGTCCCTGACACCTCCCCCCAGCCCCAGCCACAGACGAGAAGCCACAGGGGCATGAGAGGGGCCCTGGCCCCAAAACGGTCACGATTCCAGAGCCCCGGAGCCCAACCTGCCTGTGCCGCACGACAGCCACCACGGCTACTCACCGGTGGCATCTATCACGCACTTCCAAGTGACCTTGGCGCTCGCCTTGTTTTCCCCGTACCGTTGTTAGTCAGGATTAATGACCACTCCACCTTGTGGTTTCTCTTTCCTGTGCCTGGGAAAAAAACACTTCTGCGGTGCATGACAAGCCAGCAGGCCAGTGCAGGGTCTCCGGCCCCCACTCTGCAGCGGATGCAGAGGCTGGAGGGTGGGAGAGAGGACAGAGCCCGCACCCCCGGGGCCCTTGCGCAGGAGAAGCTCAGTCCTGCGGCATGAGGTGCCGAAGGGGTGAGCAGGGAGCAGGCGTGGCAGACCACGGGCTCCACCTCGGAACCCCACACTGTGGTCATGGAACCACCGGCCCTCAGAGCCCGGCCACCATCCGTGTCAGACGTTTTAAACCGGGCATCGTCACAGCCCATGGGCAAGACCCTGCTCATGGCTCCTGAAACTGAGGCGTCTGCGGCTCCTGCGATCCGAGGCCCGGGCAGCCCCTGGCTGAGACCAATGGAGTCAGCGTGAGTTGCCTCCCAGGGTCCTCTGGTGGCCCGGCTCTGCTAAGAAGTCATCCCTTCACCTTTCTTCTTGGGCTCAGGTCTCCCAGGTTGTAGGACCCCCAGCATCTTCCCCAGGTGCCGCCTTGAGGACACAGCCCCCGGGCACTCCCAGCCTTCCAGAAGACAGTGTTCATCGGCCAGGGCTCCTCATGAGCCCACAGGCCACACATGTCAACTGATGAGCCACACGTGTGAGCCGTCATCAGGTGGGGGGGCAGGGTGTCCTGAAGGACACCAGAGAAAAGACTCAATCCCCAGGGGAAGGGGCTGTGTGCAGTCTTGGATTGGTGTCCTGGGGCTGGCGTAACAAGTTACCACAAACTGGGTGTCTCGAAACAACAGAAATTGATCTGGAGGCCGGAAGCCCAGAATCGAGGGGTCCAGTCCCTGCTACTGCTGACAGTTCTCGGTTCCTCGGCTGGTGGCCGCAGCACTCCGGTCTCTGCCTCCACCTGCACCTGGCTTTCTCCTCTGTGTATCTCTCATAGGGACACCTGTTGTGGGATTTAGGGCCCATCTGGATAATCCAGGATGACCTCGTTTTGAAATCCTTAACTTGAGTACATCTGCAGAGACACTATTTCCAAATAAGGCACATCCCGAGACTCCTGGGTTGGGACGTGGATTGTATCTTTGGGGCCCCATCCACCCATGAGACCTCACCTCTGTGCTGCTGGATCCCACATGTCTGTCACATCTGGCCCTGAACCTGAAGTCTCAGGGAACAGCCAAGAGCGAGCAGGGCTGTTCTGGTAAGGGGATACGGAGGGGCTGTTGGGGGCAGCTCACGCCCACGGGAGGAGATGGACCGTGGAAGAGAGAAACGTCACACCGTGAGTCACTCTGGAAGGAAGCGGCTGGGTCCTGGGGGAGCTGCTCCCACGTGGGAAGGAGAAATTCCCAAGGGTGACATCTCCTTTGCTCTGAAACAGAGACACTGTCACCGGCTGGACTGAGGGCAGTGGGTGACGGGAAAGTTGGCGCCAGCAGTTGGCAGCCAGGAGCAGAGCGGGGCAAGGTTTGCAGACCACCTGGAGATGAGGAGACCCCAGCCTCATCATTGCACGTGGTGTGGGGGGCCCAGGGGAGAGCAGCAATGTTCCCGGCCTGGCCTTGGGGGATGTTAATGTTCAGAGCAGGGGAACTGGGGGCTGACAAGAGCAGGGAGACAGTGGCCCGGGGTCGGCTGGTAGAGAGGGAGATGCAGCCATGCAGACCCCCAAATCTGTGCATCTTCCTACATGAAGTAGTGGAAGTCGGCTCCAGGGCGACGGTCCCGTTAGGACTCCCAGCCTGACTGGCCTGAATGTCTGTGCCCCAAAATTCTCATGTTGAAATCCTCACCCCAAGGTGATGACGTTGTTAGGGAGACTTTGGGAGGTTATGAGGTCATGAAGGTGGAGCCTCATGAGTGGGATCAGTTCCCTCGTGAAAGGGACCCCAGGGAGACCCCTCTCCCCTTCCACCGTGTGGGGACACAGCGAGAAGACGGCTGTCCATGAACCAGGAAGCCTGCGCCAGACGCCAAGTCTACCAGCCCCTTCATCCTGGACATCCATTCTCCAGACTGGCGAGACGTAAGTGTCTGCTGTCTGCCAGCCACCCAGACCATGGTACATTGTCACAGCAGTGAGCGGACGTACACTGACCTCACATGGAGTCACCTCCCGCTGCTGCACCTGGAGCAGTGCTGGCAGCCCTGCATGGGACCCGGCCCCTCCCAGCCCTTCCCTGCCCTCCACTCACTGCCTAGAGCCCGGATCCCCTGTGGCAGCCACAGGCTGGCCCAGGGGTAAGCTCAAACGTCCGGCATGAGCTGTGGCCCCCAGGTGGGCACTGGTCAGAGGCCACACACAGGGCAGAGATGGTGTCCACGTCAGGCCTTAGGACACCAGACGCTGGGGACCAACCTTCCTTCATGTCAGCCTCTGTCCACTCAAAGGGTGGGAGGCTTGTGCCGACCGAAGAGCCTCAGAGATGTGGCAGCGAGTCGTGATAGACGGCAGCATTAGGGCCCACTGTCACTCCTAATTCCACAAGCATCTGGAGCTTAGAATCAGTGAAATGTGCCAATGTGTCCCTCGCAAGTTGCCCACAGGCCTCCCGGAGTGCCAAGCCAACATCTGGCCACGCTGGGAGGCTCTCGCTGCGCTTGCTGAGAGGTTGCCTTCCGTTTACCCCGGATGGCCCTTGCTTTCAGTTTGTGATGGGGAAGTAACACTTCCTGTTAAGATAAAAGACCCACAAAGTGAGTCGGTTCAGTGACATGAGGAAGTTCCTGGTGACACGGGGTGGACAGAGTGAGGGAGACCAGCATGTGGGGAACACACACCGCATGCCCCTAGGTGCCGTGCCACCCCCTTCTCATGGAAAGGAACTGCAAGGGGGCCGCGTGGGTCCTCCAGGCCACGGCGGAGGCTTCCCATGTGTCCCACCACCTGCAAACCTCAGTGACTGCTGAGCGTCAAGACTTTGCTCTCTCCTCAGCACTCCGGGAGCATACACACCAGCCTCCAGGACAGCTGGACCCCCCGAATCCAGGGGCCACAGAACAGTGGGATTCTGCTAGAAGCCCCTCCAGGTGGGCTTTTCACACTCCAGTGCTTGATGGGGTTGCCAGGTTTTAAACTGTCAACAAATCCTGCGCTATTGATAGTAAAAACACAGAAGTCCCACCAACAATGTAGGAGGGTTCCTTTGTCTCCGCAACCTCGCCAGCATTTATCATTCACAGTCTTTTGGATTTTAGCCATCCTAACTGGGGTGAGATGGTATCTCAGTGTGGTTTTGATTTGCATTTCCCGAGTCCTGAGTGATGTGGAGCATTTTTTCATGTGTCTTTTGGCCATTTTTATATCTTCCTTTGAGAAATGCCTATTTAGCTCTTTTGCCCATTTTTTAA
>NW_007738190.1:20002-22162 GCF_000696425.1 Galeopterus variegatus
ACAAAAAGACAAAAAGACAAAAAAAAAAAAAAAGAAGAAGGGAAGGAAGGTGATCCCGTGCCACTTTTGTGAGAAAGCTTTAGGACCATGGCCCACATGCAGCTGCAAGTGTGTGCCTGGCATGGACGCCTGTGCTGTTGGGGCCCAGTGTGGATGGGCACTGGGTCAGGGCTCGGTGGTGTGAGCGCCACCCAAAGCCTGGAGTGCTGTGAAGACCACGGACCTGGCGGCAGTGTCCCACAGAACACATAAACACCACTGCAGGTCAGCACCAGATCCCCGCCGGGGCCCCAGTCTCCCCTGGGCTCGTCTCTGCAAGCTCACGTCCACCTGCGAGTGAAGATGGAGGGGTGGCTTCATGCTGGTCATGGGAGGCCCGGAGAAGATTCCTCCAGCGCTCAGACACTCCTGACGTGTGCAGAGGAATGAACGCCCACGGCTACTGTCACTTACAAGAAGGGGCACGTGTGGTAGAGTGTTTACCGAGGGTGGCCCCAGTGTGGGCAGCTCTGAAAGGAACCCTGAAGTGGGGACCCTGACACTAAAAACGTGGTTGAGGAGAGGAGACCGAGTCACATTCATGAAATGGCATGAGAGACACGTTGAGATGGAGTCCAACACCCCACTCGATGGCCTGAGAAGGTGTGTGCTGTCCCTCGGGGATCCCGAGCACATGGTCAGGAGGCCTGGGGTGGCCTGGGAGCCATCAGTCACACGAGAGGCTGGGCTAGGTCATCTGCAGGATCCACTTCACACTGGGACACTTTCTGGGACCCCACTGTCCCGCATGAATTGCCACTCTGCTCTCCTCCCGGAGACAGCTGCCACCTTCGCTGGAGATGACATGGCGGCCTCGTCCCCCCTCTGCTGGGTTGTAAGTCCTTCAGGGTGGGCTCTGGGTGACCCTGGGGCTTGGTGTCCACCTCCCACCTCCCTCCCGCCTCCCCAGGAAGGACATCCCATGAGACATTCCCTTTTGTCCTTTGTGATTCGATGTTCACTTTATCATAATAGCATTTGTGCAGGTTATAAAAGGTAAGTACCACTTTATAAAACTCTTTCTTATGAAAGACACCGATATTTGGGGATTTTTGTAATTCACAGCTGGGCCGAATGCTAAGCAATGCGGGAATCTAATTGAAATTGCAGTAAATTTACATATTAATTTAGGAGAAGTAGCAATTTTGTCATAGTATGTATCCCTACCCAAAATCATGGTATTTATTACATTTCGTTGATTTTCTTTTGACATTTAATGATAATACTTTTCTTCATGCGTGCTTTATTTTTCCTGTGAAATATTGTTCTAAGTAGTGTGTGTGTGTGTGTGTGTGTGTGTGTGTGTGCGCGCGCGCACGCTCAAGAGAGTGTCTTTGTGTTTCTAGGAACTGACTGCTCAAAGACAGAAAATGATTAATATTTGTATTGTTATACCCACCCACATTTTTAAACTTTTTTATGGATTTTAGTAGTGTCTTATATAGAGTTGTGAGAGCATTTGAGGTATTCAAACATAGCATTACCAAAGGAAGAGAGCTTTATATATGTTTGTACATCACGGTTTTGTTTTTTGTTTCGGTTTTTTTTTTTTTTTTTTTTTTTCATTTTATTGAAGTTGCTAAACCTCTAAGACATTGGCATTTGATAATATTGAAAGAAGGCCCCATCTTTTTCCTGATTTTAGTTGAAATGTTCTTAAGGTTTTACAACTTAAATAAATGTATGAAGTTGTTTCCTGCTACTTTGTTTAAAGTTTTTGGTAGGAAAATTTGCTCATGTCAAGAGACAAGTTTTAGAATCGATTCATAAGTAATTTTTCCTTTCATTTACTGGATTTATGTGGATCACTTGCACAGAGTTTCTGGCTTTGAATGGTCCTTCATTGCTGCTGTAAGCTTTGTTTAATATGGTGCGTTAGTGTTTTGCTCTGTTGCTGAACCCATCCGCGAATGTGTTCGGAACTTGTGGGTCCTACAAGTGAGCTGGGCTATAAATTTATTTTGCTATTGCTTGTTTTATTTGGGGGTTTTCTCCTTTTTGCGTTCTGTCATATTCTGTGATTTTGATAGTAAAATCATGCTGCGTTTGTTAAACAAATTAGGCAGCTTTCTGTTCCTCTAGAGACACAGTAGTCCACCAGCCCTGCATAGAACTTTCTCA
>NW_007738190.1:23112-23562 GCF_000696425.1 Galeopterus variegatus
CTACTGTTCGGTTTTGTTTTCTATTTCATTAAGTTCAGCTCTTATCTTCTTAAAGTCTTTGAACCTAATCTGTTCTGTCTCACTCTCCTAGGATAAGTGCCTGTTTACTTATTTTTATTAATTTGCGTCTCTCTTCATGGCAAATGAAGGCATCTAGGATGCCTGTCTCTAAGCGTGCTTCATGACCTTGACTCTCAGGCTTCGGTGTGGAATGATCTCCTTGTCTAGGTTGTCATTCCTTTTTAATTGCATCTTTGATTCAGGGGTTACCATGTGTGTCAATTTCCAGTCTCCATATCTGTCGGCATAGACCTGGTTGTGCTGTGCTAACAAACAGCACCAGAATCTCAGCGGCTTAGCAGGATGGAGTTGGCTTCTCTCCTGAGCAAATCTTGCTCCCTGCAGGGCATCCAGTGTGGCCTCTCTCCTGAGCTGCTTCAGCTCTGGGCA
>NW_007738190.1:23642-25153 GCF_000696425.1 Galeopterus variegatus
AGGCAGCTTTCTGTTCCTCTAGAGACACAGTAGTCCACCAGCCCTGCATAGAACTTTCTCAGCGGGTGGGAAGGTCCCCATGTGGCTGCCCTGGGGTAGCTCCCGGGGCCCCCTTGACCTTCCCGGTCAGTCATCCACGCACGTTCTCCAGTTTTCCGTAGGTCGGTTGCGGCCGTCTGTGCTTTCCCCGGGCATGCACTCGGTGCCCGCAGCACCGTATGCAGCACTCTGTTAGGAGTCCCCTCTCTCCGAGGTCTGAGTTAGTGCTCCTTCTACCTCCTAATCTAGTCTATTGTACCCCCCTCTCCCGTCCCCCTGGTGAGGCTCATGAGGAGATTATCTGTCTTAGCCGTCTTTTCAAAGAACCGGCTTTGCATTGTTTATCTTTTCTACTGTTCGGTTTTGTTTTCTATTTCATTAAGTTCAGCTCTTATCTTCTTAAAGTCTTTGNTGCCGGTCCCGGTCCGGTATGGGCATGACACTGAGGGTTGCGATCCGTTGCCGGACACGAGAAAAGACAAAAAGGAAAAAAAAATGCATATTCTGAGCTCAAAGTTTATGTCTCTCAATCTTTCACAACACGTTTGTGCGTTTGTTATTCGGTACCTATATGCATGTGGTTATTTGTTTCTGGATCTTTAAAATTCTAAGATAGACATGTTGAAATAGCACGTTGGATTTTTTCAGAACGTTCTTCTGTGTTTACAGAAGTTCTTCCCGTGTTCAGCTGCTAGGATTGTCACTACATTCACCAGTTTTACCTTTTATTTATATGTAATTAACCTCTCTATTCTATGCAGTTATTTTAACCATAAACTCTAGGTTGTCTAATAATAATATGTCAAGTCCTACTCTTTGGGTTTATGTATGCACCATAAAGAAATTAGAAAATAGCTTAAATAAACGATAATAAAATGCAACACAGAAAGCCGTGGGATGCAGCTGAAACAGAGATTAGAGGGAAAATCCTTAAATACTTGTATTACCAAAGATTAAAAGCAATAAGTCAATTATCTAGACCTATCTATCAAAAATTAGAAAATGTACCGCAAATTAGACTTAGGGAATGTGGAAGAAAGTCCATCAGAAAGAAACGAGCAGGAATCAGTTCAACAGAAAACAACCACACAACAGGGAAAATCACCAAGCCCAGGTCAGCTCTTTGGAAAGTCTTATTAAAATGATTAACCGCTAATGAGACAGTAAGATTATAAAGACAAAAGGCACAGATTACCAAAAGCAGTAATGAAAAGTGCACTTCTCTGCAGATGCTAAAAAAGTAAAATAGGTAAAAAAAGAGAAAAAAAGGAAAATTATAGGCAACTTTATGCCAGTCAGTTCGACAACTTGGATGAAACGGACAGAACAAATAACAGCAGCACAAAACCGCAAGCACGGCCCGCGACGCTGACGTGGGAAGAAACAGGGACCGTGCAAGCTTTAATATCTGGCAGGTGAATTTAATCTGCAACAAAAGAACCTCTTCACAAAACGTCTTCAGGCCCAGACAG
>NW_007738190.1:26613-27705 GCF_000696425.1 Galeopterus variegatus
TAAAACATGCAAGAGCCATTTGATGAAATTTTATCATCCATTCATGTTAAACGCCCTTAGCAAACTGGGAATCAAAGGTAACTTATTAAAGAGCTAGAGGCATTAAGGTAGTTTGATATTGGTGCAAGCATAAAGAAGTAGGCTTAATAAATAAAACGATTACATGGTGTAATGTTGAACATAGTACTTATCCTGATTCGAGCATCCCATGTTGCACACAGGTGTCGATATTCAACTCTGTACCCCACAGATACGTACAACCTACTATGTTACAATGAATAAATAAATAAATAAAGCAAAGAGTTCCAAAACCTCCCCACACACATGTAGTCTCTTGATTTGGACAAAGGTGACTTCTCAGTGTGTAGGCAAGACAGATGTTCTCACCAAATCGTGCTTGATTGATTGGAGGAAAAGAAAGGGATGACTCCTTGCATCTACTACGTCATCCTGAAAAATTAATTCTGGATGGACCCTCGGTCAAAAAGTGAAAGATAAAATGAAAGAACTTGTAGAAGAAAACCGGAGAACGTCTGCGTGGCCTTTAGTTGAACAAGGGTCTGTAACCCGGCCCTGAAAATCACCCACCACCAGTGAATGTGGACATTGATTGACATTCAAATTGAGAACTTCTGTCCCTGAAAACACAGCCCTGAGGGAGTCAACAAGTAAACACAGGAGGGGGGTCTTTGCAGTACTTCTGCAGCCATGGACTTGCAACCAGAACACGTAAAGAAAACACTAAAATCCACAAGACTGAGAGAGTCCACTGAAGAGTACAAGTCTTAGGTGGGCGCGTCACAGAAGGGATGTCTCGTGTCCATTCAGCATGTGAAAGGATCCTCAGCATCGCTGGCCTTCAGGGGGATGTGAGCTACGTCCCCATGCCACCCTGGCACCCGTCCACAGGGTGGCCACTGCCTGGTGCTGCTGAGCACGAGGGGCCCCTGGAGTTCTTAGACCTGCTCATGTGGATTTCAGCGGGTACAGCCCTTTGGGAAACTATTTTTCAGGATCTACTAAAGATAAAACCGCGCTTACTCTGTAGCCCAGCAAGTCCACTGCCGAATGTACATCCAGTAGCTGCATGTG
>NW_007738190.1:27865-29059 GCF_000696425.1 Galeopterus variegatus
TGCCTGGTGCTGCTGAGCACGAGGGGCCCCTGGAGTTCTTAGACCTGCTCATGTGGATTTCAGCGGGTACAGCCCTTTGGGAAACTATTTTTCAGGATCTACTAAAGATAAAACCGCGCTTACTCTGTAGCCCAGCAAGTCCACTGCCGAATGTACATCCAGTAGCTGCATGTGTAAAAGCTACACCCAAACATGCGCCCGTTGAACTGTCCATGTGGCAGAAGAGGCAGGTGACATACAGCATGCTCATAGCCGTGCGTCCACAGCAGCGCACAAGTGACAGGGGTGTAGAGCAGCACACACAGACCCTGCCCGCGACGTGAAGCAGGAGCCAGACTGCAGCGGCAAATGGCACGATTCCGTTTGTCTGCACTTCAAAAGCAGGCAAAGCCAAGGATTGGGGGTGGAAGTCCGGGTGCCTTTGTGGGGCCACGTCTAAGGTTGAAGGAGGAGACTCCAAGGTGCTGGCTGGCGGTTGCCCTTTGGCCGTCCTCAGCGGATCCTCCCTGGCCAGCTCCCCAAAAAGCTGCTGGGGTGAAGCCTGCCTCGCTTCCCCGGCTCCACCGACTCCTCTTACGTGACAGCACACCGAGCACCCTAAAAGCACATGGAGGTTTTCTTCTACCCACCAGTAGGATCAGAACACGGTCGCCCTGACTTCCACACAGGCTCGCGGGGAACGACGGGCTGAGCTCACTCCCGTTTCCTGCAGTGGGGGGACAGCAAGGCTTCTGCGAGGGATCCTCATGGCTTCGGTCACTTACTCGTCACCACCTCCCTGCTGGGGGCCCTTGGGCTGCATGTGTCCCTTCCTACCGTGAGCAGGCGTGCCTCATCCTCACCTGTTTGAAAAATAGCGCTTAGACGTGGAGAAGCTGCCCTCTGATGCCACCTGCCCAGACATCTCCAGGAAGCTGATAAAAAGTCACCCTGGCCTGTCCTGGGCAAGAGCGAGCCCTGCCCCCTGCCGCGGGTGGGCTGAGCATGGAGCACAGCCACGCGGCCTGCTGGTGGCCCCACTGGTGGCTCCATGGTGTCAGCAACGCCGCCTCCACCATCGGTGAGGAGAGTGTTTTTGGGGTCTTCTGTTGTCCCCTGTATGGATCCCCTTCTGAATTGCCAGATTGTTTCCTTTGCCCATTTTTAAATGTTTTTCATCATTTCCTTGTTGATTTGTAGAAACATTTTCTGTGG
>NW_007738190.1:29688-31564 GCF_000696425.1 Galeopterus variegatus
TTGCCCATTTTTAAATGTTTTTCATCATTTCCTTGTTGATTTGTAGAAACATTTTCTGTGGAGGGTACATTCACTCTTTGTCACATAAATCCCAAATATTCTCCCAGTTGGCAGCCTTTTTATTTTATCCTGGCACGGGGAAATCGTAAATATTTACGTGCTCGGGCATCAACAGTTTCCATGCATGGTCTTGCTGCGGCAGCAGTGTTGGGAACGCCCCTTCCAGCCTGCTGTCATGTATGACTTCTAAACATCACCATGCAAGAAAATTGCTTCTCGTTTACTCTCTTTATGGAATTCCAGAATTAACGTGTTCATATGTTAAATGCAGAAGACAGCGTCACAACTGCAGTACAAGCTGGCCAGCTTTGTGTGGTGTAGCCCTGGACCTCCACTCCATTTGTATAGGTATATGGAGAAACTTCTGTGCGTCCTGCCTGACTCGTGTGCGGGTTCCTGAGTGTCACACTGTCTGTTCTCGGCTCCTTGAGCTGTCAGCGAACTTGTGCTTGGTCTTCTCCTTTCAGAGCAGCCTGCACAGTGTGCCCACCCTCGGAGTACAGACGGCTGCGATGACACTCCCCACAAAGCTTTCCCCGCACATGAGGCAGCAGCGCCCCCCACGCAGGGCCATGCTGGACGTGCACGTCCCTCTGGGAAGGGCCTGTGCTGGCGTGTTCAGAGCAGGCATGTGGCACCATCCTCCCCCAGCTCAGCTGGGCTGTTGTGTGACCAGACACCCTGCAGGGGATGAGAGCCTCGTGGGTTCTTTTCCTTCCCACTACTCCGTCCACATAGAGTGGATGCTGGTGGGAGGGAAAGGGAGTGAAGTGTGGGTCCCCTGGGCAAGGGATGGTCCCCTGCTCTCCCAGCCCCTCCTCTCCCAGTCCCTCCCTTCACCTCCCCACGAAGAGGCCACCGTGGCCTCCCCGATGAAATCAGTGACTCATTGCTACAGTCGGTTAAAAGTGAAATTAAATAGGCTCTGGACATTAATAGCAATCTGTAATAAGACAAACCACCTCTTAATGATGCATAGAACCTGATGAAAATAAATTTCCTCATGGGGTGTGTGTGGGCGCCAGTGAGGTGGGGACCACAAGAGGGAGTTTTATCTGCTGAATTGAAATGAATATTGATTGCGCTGCTGATAATTAATGACAGCAATTTTTGATTAAAAATGAGTTCATTCAGCAAACAAGTAGAGCGTGGTAGCATATTACATCTAAAAATAGAGTCTAGAAGGAAGTGTCCTCACTACACAGGCAGGATGACAACGCAGATTTTCGTCCCGATGCTGTCACCTGCAGATTCGGAAGGAGCACTCCATTCAGGAGCCCCAGGAACCCCGGGAGCACGGGCCTCGGGACAGCCAGCCAGCCCCTTCCCAGCGGGAATGAGTGATGGTGCCATGAGGGTGAGGCCCGAGTCCTCGGCGAGGTCCAGGGCACAGAGAGGAGCGAGTAGCGCTTCCGTGTCTCTCTGGAAATCCTGTGGCTTAGAGGAATCCAGCAAACAGGACAAAACTAAGCAGAAGTCCTGGAGCACTGATCTAGGAAGACTGCCCACCGATTTCACTCACACACACACACACGAAAAATGTAAAGAAATGTTTATATGGTTAAGTTCAGGAAAAAACGGGAAGCCCTCTTGTTCAGAACAGCTGACGTGCTGGAGAAAATGTTAAAACCGCTTTGTAAAGTCATGACTGTGCTCACTAGTGATAAAGGACACTTCCCATCAAGGTCCAGAAACACTGGCGAGTGGCCCCGCCGAGGTGCAGCCAGAGGGCCGGGAGGGGCCTGAGCCCTGTGGTCCACGGGGCTGGGGGTGGGGGCAGGGGACAGGGCAGGGCCGTGAAGGTGGGAGAATTCAG
>NW_007738190.1:31689-33961 GCF_000696425.1 Galeopterus variegatus
CTGATCTAGGAAGACTGCCCACCGATTTCACTCACACACACACACACGAAAAATGTAAAGAAATGTTTATATGGTTAAGTTCAGGAAAAAACGGGAAGCCCTCTTGTTCAGAACAGCTGACGTGCTGGAGAAAATGTTAAAACCGCTTTGTAAAGTCATGACTGTGCTCACTAGTGATAAAGGACACTTCCCATCAAGGTCCAGAAACACTGGCGAGTGGCCCCGCCGAGGTGCAGCCAGAGGGCCGGGAGGGGCCTGAGCCCTGTGGTCCACGGGGCTGGGGGTGGGGGCAGGGGACAGGGCAGGGCCGTGAAGGTGGGAGAATTCAGCACGCAGATGTCCCCCTACCGCCAGGACACCCCGAAGGACAAGAGTTTAGTGCATGAACTGGAGAAAGTCTAGTTCTCTCAGGAAAGAATCTCTTTCTCAGCCACAGCTCTGGGCAAAACAGAGAAAATGGAATTAAAAACGTCGTCCCTTACTTCCCTGCAGCGCAAGGACCCCTCACAGAAGCCCACGCTCAGCCAGTTGCATTTGGAATCACTTACTCACGTGGCCTCCCACCTCCCCCCAGAGAAAGGCCAAATGCTTAACGAGGGCTGAGCCGGCTGTGCCACGACGCAATTAGCTGAGGCCGGCGCGGAGCTCACCTGCAGGCCTGCACCTCACCTGCTGTTCAAGGGAGCGTGAGACTGTAATTAAAAACCACCAGCCTCAAATTAAAAACCACCAGCCTACGAAGAGAAGAGCTGACTGACCGTGAGCCGAGGAAAACAAAGAAATCCAGAATCGGGCCAGCAGAGCCCACAGCACCGGGAGTGTCTGATGCAGAGTGTGAACGCGTGCACTTAGTAAGGTCAAAGGAGAGGGGGGGCTGGACGCGTGGTGGAGGACAGGGGACCATCTGACATGAAATGGGGCATTTGTACAAGAATGACATAGAATGATGGAAATTTAAAGGTAACTGCCAGTCAGGCATGACTAAAGTTTCCCAACA
Source organism: Galeopterus variegatus (assembly GCF_000696425.1). Taxonomy (NCBI): domain Eukaryota; kingdom Metazoa; phylum Chordata; class Mammalia; order Dermoptera; family Cynocephalidae; genus Galeopterus; species Galeopterus variegatus. Next base: position 32,687 of record NW_007738190.1, read on the forward strand.
AGGCAGAAGGACAAAGGGACCGAAAAGGTGCAGAGGGGCAGGGAAGCTTGAGGAGTCGGTTGGGGAGGTCCAGCGTGTCTGCCGGAGTCACGGGAGGAACAGAGAATGTCAGAGAGCAAGGACGTAACAGGCAACATGGAGGCACGTGCGAGAGGCATCGATGCCGCGTTCGAGAAGCACTGGGTCCCCGGGCAGGATAAATCCAGAGCCACATCTAAACAGTCATGGGGAAAATGCAAACCAGATCAGCCCACCCTGGGAAACAGCACAGGAAAGGTCAGGCCCCAGGCGAAGGCGAGGAAGCAGGCTCTTCCTCGGCAACCCGGGAGGCCAGAAGACCACCTAGTGGGGTAAGATCTTCAAAATAAAATAAAATTACTGTGACCAGAACACAAACCTGTGAGTGTATTTTTGATAAGGAGAGAGGGATGAAGGAACTTTCAGACAAAAACCGAGAGTTTACCATCAACAGACCATCACTAATGAATTTCAAAGCAGGGCTATCAGGAAGAAAGTCGAGGATTCCGGGAGGGAAGATGTTAGCTGCGAGCCAGAATTTGCCTTTCTCTACTGTTTGATTCTTTTGGCAGCTAACGAGAGAGGCTGATGTGTAGTGACCGCGTATGCACCAGCCCAGGTCTGAGCGTCCCAACACAAGGTCTGCCGTCCCCTCCTGCTCCCCGCAGCTCACACCCTCCCTGCACCCAAGGGTCTCCACGAATGTCCCAAATATTAGCAGAGAAGTCGCATCTGACCACCATCCCTTGCCTGTCTCTACCCACTTGATTCCCTCCATGGTATTTATCAGCCCCAGAGGCATCGCGGGGTGTGTCTCCAGAGCCTGCCTCTGGCCAGTGGAATGTGAGCCTGACGCCACCAGGTCTGTGCCCACTGCCGTGTCCCTCACTTAGATCAGAGCCGGCTCATTGGAGGAGCCAGAGGAGTTCTTACTGACTGAATTACTTCACCATGTCTTCAAGAGGATTACTGTTAAAATACTGAAATACTACTTGTGAAGGTGGAAAAACTGAAACCCAGAAGATGTGGTCACTTCCTCAGTTCAGAACAAATAAGTGAGGACCTTGATCAGAACCCGGACCTCCAAGACTCCGGAGCGTGAGGCCTGAGAGCCAGCATGGAGCCGGCGTCCCTGGAGGGAAGCAGCACCTGCCCAGAGTCTCACACACACGTGGGCAAATAGAGAAGCTGGAATGAAGGACCCCTGAGCAGACGTAGCAGGGGCCCAGGCGGGACCCACCCCCCCAACCCCACGCT
>NW_007738190.1:35013-44312 GCF_000696425.1 Galeopterus variegatus
ATGGATGGATGGATGGATGGATGGATGGATGGATGGATGGATGGATGGATGGATGAGTGGGCGGATGAACTTATGGGCAGGTGGATGGATGGATGGCTGTTTAGATGATGCATTTCATTGTATGGGACTGAGATGATAACAAGGTCCTAACGTTCCCTGGAAGAGAAGTGCAGGTCTCTGTGCAGGTCTCTAAGGGCACCTTGACCCTGGATAGACCGTAGAGTTGAGGGGACACTCAGACTCCTTGGCTTTGCCCATCAAGACCCTCCATGCCGTTCATGGCACTTTATCTCCTCCCCTTGCACCTGACTCTCTCGTTTCCTCTCTGCTTCTGTCCACTGGGCTCTCCGTGACTCTCGTGGCCTTCACCTTCCTCCCTGCCGTTCATGGCACTTTATCTCCTCCCCTTGCACCTGACTCTCTTGTTTCCTCTCTGCTTCTGTCCACTGGGCTCTCCGTGACTCTCGTGGCCTTCACCTTCCTCCCACAGATCCTCTTATCTCATTTCCCATGAAGTACTCAGTGGACACTGAGGAAGCTTTGAGCTGCCTCAGTTTGTTCTATGACAACGTCAAAGAGCTCAGACAATCCTCTTTTAAACCACTCCCACCAGCCAGCAGCTTCCTGAGAAGGGGACACTCTTCTGCTGGTCGAGAAAGAGGCAGCAAAGTGGGATGTGTGCTGGTGGAAGCAGGTAACCCGGACAGGGCTCAGACGCACGTGCTCTTTGACCCTTTTGTTCTCGGCTCCCCCCAAATCTCCTGCGTGCTCGCCTTTCCCGTGGGCACCGTCCAACGCGCGTATCTGGAGTACAGCAGGACCACTCAGTGTGTCTGTGTGTGCACAATGTGCTTTTCAAATTCCTCCCTCTCTGTTGTTCACCCAGCAATTCAATTGCTCTCCCCCGGAAGGAAAGGAAAGAGAAGTATGAAGGCAGGGAGTTAGTGACACATAAAAGAAGTGGTGATGAGCGCACGCCAGGTGAGAGTGCGGTGGCCCGCGTGCCTGTGCAGATGAAGGTGTCTGCGTCAACGCTGGTCCTCTGGGCTTCTCGTAACATGCTGACAGCAGCCAACCGTCCAGCAGGTGGTTAGTAAATACTCAAAGCAGACTCGTGCATCTTATATGTGCACTTTTATTGCCTGTGGCAGAGGCGGCTCTCGGATGTCTGGGGAGATCTTCTACTAGAAAAACTTGGGATTTAGAGATTGAGGTTAATTGAGAGGATCTACTTTTTGCAAATGTCCCAGACAGGGACTTCGTGTCATCCAGTTCTCTCATCAGGGACTGCGTATTCACCTGAGAGACTCGGCTGGGACAGGCAGCCCGTTCCTCACCACAGGGCCTCTGGGCCAGACGCCCCACACAGCAGGATCAACAAGGCTGGGATGGGGATGGGTCCCAGGCCCCTACCCGAGAGATGCCTTTGCAGGAAGAGCAAACAGGGAAAGGGCTCCTGTCTGTCACCACCCCAGGTGGCTCCAGGGCAGAGCCAGCCTCGTGAATGGAAGCAGAGCCATGCAAGGACAGTGTGACCGCCTGTACCTCTGTGCCACGTGGTGAGATTGCGGCCAGAGCCTCTCAGAAAAAGGCCGTGAGAGCTGCCCCAAGAGCCAGAAGTTCTCCCTGCCTGAGCCAAGCACAGGAGTCTGTGCAAGGGGCTCTGCAGAATCCATCTGAAGAACGTTACTGTGAAATGTTTGGGTACATTTTGGTAACAGGGGCTAAAGCTCATGAAATGGTTACTTGGAATTTTAGGGCTCTGCTTTTGTGACGGTGTAAGAGCATTGGAACAAGTATCTTAACCATTTCCTGTTTCCTGAGGGCATCACTTCGGCTGTGCCCACCGCTGTGCCCACCGTTAGCAAGGCTGACACTCACCAGTCTATAAATACATCCTGAACCATTTGGTGACACTCTTCGGTAATTAACACCGAGTGCTAGGTTCCTGGGGGACACAAAGACATGGCACACCCCGATAAACATGCAACCCATGAGGGAAGGGGCTGCTCACTGTATTTCCCCCGTGTGTGGCATCCAGTCAGTAAGTGCTTCTGCAGTGAGTGGCTAAATTAAAGAATGGCTACAGACACATTTAGAGAGGTAAGAATTATGTAAGAAACACAAGAAGAGGATGGTTTGGCCATTTAACAAATATTTATTAAGCTCCCACTGTGTGTGAGACACTCTTCTAGTTGGTGGGAAGACAGCAGCAGATCAAACAGCCAAAAGTCCTCATAAGATCCAGCTGGAGAGACGGACAACAAACCAAATGCACATCATGGTGGGTGATGAGAGTCACTAAAAGGGTCAGACAGGGAGGGAGGTGGGGAGTCCTCCGTGTGCCTGTGTGTGCACATGACTGTGTATGCATGTATGTGCACGCCATGTGCATGTGAGCTTGTGGATGTACATGTGTGTTTGTGCACGTGTGTGCACATCTGTGTGTGCACATTCACATGGGGGTGAGGGAGGACCTCCTTGAGAAGGTGGCTTGCAGGGAGGGAGGTGGGGAGTCCTCCGTGTGCATGTGTGTGCATGTGACTATGTAAGCATGTATGTGTGGGCATGTGCATATGTGCATGCCATGTGCATGTGAGCTTGTGGATGTACATGTGTTTGTGCATGTGTGTGCACACCTGTGTGTGCTTGTTCACATGCAGGTTAGGGAGGACCTCCTTAAGAAGGTGGCTTGCAGAGAAGGAGGGAGGGAGTCATGAAGACTCCTGGGGAAAGAGTATGGTGGACAGAGAGCATGGAGCCAGTACCCTGCACCAAGTGTGGCAGGTGCGTGTGGCCACAGTGAGCAAGGACGGATGCATACCGCAGGGACCCTCACAGCAGCACCCAGGTGGAGACACTGCACAGGAGAGAATGCAAATGTGCAGCATCTGTGAGAAGAAAGTGTAAGATTCTGGCAGAGGGGCATAAAATAAGAGCAAGTTTGCACCTGTGCTGGGCAGGCAGAAGTCACAAGGCACCTTCTGGACACTGGTGCTTCCAGAGTCACTCATACACTCACTGTGAACACAACTGAAGTATCGCTGGACCTTCTGAAATGTTATAAAATAATTCGAAAGTTTATCTGGGAACATAAACATATGACCCAATAAATTGAGGCTGAAAAGAGCTGTGTCCACCTGGTGTGTGATGCTGAATATACCAACCATCCCGACCTGAGCGTCACGTGCTGTGCACAGGTGTGGGTGATCCGTGCTGCACCCCACAGACGTGCACAGTTATGTTTAAGTAAATAAAAATTAAATTAAATTAAAAAGAAAAGAAAGCAAATAAAAGAAAAGAAGGAAACTATAATGACTAAGGTACTTCTGATGTCTGCAGGCACAGATGGGCAGATAAATGCAGCAAGAAAAGAAAGCAAATAAAAGAAAAGAAAGAAACTATAATGACTAAGGTACTTCTGATGTCTGCAGGCACAGATGGGCAGATAAATGCAGCAGAATTTCAACAACCCAAATAAGGTCCCAGACATGTGTGGGACTTAGCACTTGGTAAAGATGACACTCAGAATCGGAGGTGACTGTTGGGTAACCACTGTAGGATGCTGGGCTGGCCACTGCAGAAATATAAATTTGGAGTTTCGCATCACTGTATATATAAAATCACAATTCCAGATGGATCAGAACCAAGATTGAAAACATGAAGAAAACATGAGAAAGAAGGTTTTCAAAGCATTATACACGACCTGTGAGCTATAAAAAAAGACTTGAGTGGCTTCGTGCAATTTAAAAATATCACAAAGATTGAAAGGAAAGACACAAAATGGAAACACACTGCCACACGTAACTCAGAAAAGGATGAATGTCATTGATACGCAAAGACCTCTTGCAAGTGGCACAAAGGTGAATGACCCAAGAGAAAAACAGAAGAGCCAAGGACGTGAACAGAAGCCGTTCACAGGAAGCCAGAAACAAACGGCCAAAGCCACATGGCGAGATCCTCCGCGACATGACGGCTGAGCACGCAGGAGCCTTTTCATCCGACAGGTCGGATGTGCCCAGACATTGTTGTGGGACCAACCATTCTGTAAGACAGTTGACAACCTCTGTGCGGCTTAAAATGCAGGTGCCTTTGACCTGTAAGTTCACTCCCAGGAGTTTATCTTAAAACAGACACATTTGCGTAACTGCACAAAAACTAGTGAACAAGGGCTTGGTTTATTGCAGCATCTCAGAAACTGGAAAACAACTGAAAAAGCTTAATATCCACCATGAGAGGACCTGCCAAATAAATTACGGTCTATACACCCAACAGCAACATGTGCCAAATCTACGTGGATTGTTCCGGCAAGGTGTTCGAGTGGTTTCAAATAAATGACGTATTATTAAATGACGAAAGTCAATACGTAAAGTGTTAAACCCATTTGGTAAAATGTGTGTCTTTTGCACGTACGTAAGCATGAATACATGTCCTGTTTTATCCAGTAGAGGATGACATAAAAATTGCGAGCGCAGGTAAACCCACGCTTTACTCAGTGTGACCAGTGACGGGACACACCCTGGTTAACGGGCTCTGCAGAGTATGGCTGAAGCCAGGGGGCAAAAGAGGACATGAGCCCTCAACCAAATCGAGGGCCACCAGCCCCTAGTGCTGTCCTGGTAGGCACCTGCCCAGGACCCTTCAGAGATGGGAGTGGAGGGCCTGGTGAGCCTCTGTGAATCCCACAGGACAGCACTGGTGGCTATGTGTCTCAGCAACAGAAATGTGTCCCCCAACCTCAGGCCACACCCCCTTGGTCCTTAGTATTGCCACAGCCTGGCCTTGGAATGGGCCACAGGGCTCCCAGGGGGAGAGGGTGCTACACGAGTGTGTCGTGCATGTGAGTGTGGTGTGTGCTCATCAGTGCTGTTTGTATGAGTCAGTGTGGTGTAGTGTTGTTTTCATGTACCCATGTTGTGTGTGTTTGTGTCTCATGTGTGTCAGAACTGAGTATGTGTTATGTGTGTTAGAATTGTGTGCACTGTGTATGCCCATACAGTGTCTCAGTGTGGTGTGTGTCGAAGTTATATATATGAATGTGGTATGTGTCCATGTGTGTGTGTATCAGTGTGGTGCATGTCAGTGTCATGTTGGTGAATGTAGCATGTGTCCATGTGGTGCATGTCAGTGTGGTGCATGTCCATGTTGTGTGCCTCAGTGTAGCATTCATCAGCATCATGCATGTGTGCCTCTGTTACTCTGTGACCCCACCACCCCCAGCGTCCATCCTCTCCTGTTAAGTGATGGCCTGACTGGGTACTGAACACTGTCCTGCAGCTGAGGTTTGCAGCCGCAGCAGGGCACAGGGCAGCCTGGCAGGTGGACCTGGTTGGACCTGATGGCCACAGCTCTCACAATGACGGAGGTGGTCCCTGGCGAGACTCAGAGGTCAGGGACCCACTGTCTGTCGGTCTTCTCTTTCCACCACCACTGACCAGTCGGGTTTTGATGGGAGGCCCTGTGAGAAGCAAGCACCGTGTCTCCAGCCGTGCAGTTGGCATTGCGAGGTAGGGGGCTATGTTCTCCTTTTGAAATTGCCCCCTAAACCTCTGTTGCTTTGGCCCTCTGGTCTTCAGGAGTCACTTTTCACTCTCATCCTACAGACACACTGACCCTCCTTGCCAGCTAGTCAGAAGCTGAAGCCTCGCCCAGCTATACCGCCGGTATTTATACCAAACACTCTGCAGTTTGGGAGTCTGCATGTTTTCGTTTTACCCCTTCAACATTTTGTATTACAGAAGCCAGCATTTGGAGATTTTAATACCTGTAATAAATTATCTCTTTCCTCTACCAACCTGGCGGAAACTTGGTCCACGTCATGTCTCCATAAATAGCTACAGAGATGGGAAGACAGATGCGGGGAGTGTGGAGGGAAGAGGAGCCAGATCCTATTCCCCCATCACTTCTCGGCGAGGGCCAACTCCCCAGTGGTCCTGCCAATACACGCACTTGATTTATGTGTCCAGTTAGCACGAAATGCTGCTCTCCGTCACTTCTGTTGGAATCAATGCATCGTGTGCCTCTCCTTTAAGAGATAAGAAATAAATATGACCAACTTTCGTTGATATGTTCAGTAAACGATTATTGGGAACCAGCTGTGTACCTGGCACTGTGTTAGGCTCTGGGGACATGGTGGGGACAAAGCCCCTGGCTTAGGGCTGGTCAGTGGTAGTGGAGGGCACAGGTCTGGGGTCCACAACTGCAGGTGACTTGGACAAGTTGTGGACCTCTCCAGGACTCACCTACAAATGGCAATAACTAGGACACTTGCATAGTGGGGCTGCCATCATGGTGCAATCAGCCCATGTACCTGTGTTTAGCTTTCACCTAATGGCAAAGTTGATTTCCCGCCCAGTAATCACATTTCAACATAATCCAGCGTCTAAGGGAATCCTCAACCCGGTCACCTGCTTCTGAGCTGAGAGAGCTTCTCGGACATTCGTGGGCATCTTCCTCCCGGTGCCCTCCCCTGTGCAGGTGAACGGTGTCCTCGGAGATGCTCCAAAGCAGGCTCCTCTGCAGGCACCCAAGGGCCTGCAGCCCAGGCTGGCTGTGCCCTTCTGTTTGCTTCCAATTTGAAAATTTTCCATCCAACCCACCATGCTTCCCGAGAGAACTCATAATTTGTGGAAATAGGATGGGAGACACATATGTTGGTTGCTCTAAATAAAATTTACTGGTTTATGCAGATTTCATGGCTAAGTGCTTTTTTTTTAAAAGCTTCCATCACGCAATTTCTCCGCTATTGACGGGCTGTTCCATATTATCTCTTATAATTAGATTTGGACTTTCAGCCAATCTTACCCATCACTTCAGCTATTTCAGAAAAAAGAAGGAAGCTTTCCAAATGTTTTCTGCCATGTTATGTGGTGCCCAGGGGTGCTGTGGTGCTGGGCTTGGAAGAGGCACCACTGTTTCTGCTCCTCTGCGTCTTTGCGTCCCCAGGGGGGTCGCCGCTCCTGTAGCTCTGCGGTCCAGGGGACGCCTCCGCCTCTGCTCCGAGCAGGCTGACCCCTGGCCCGGCTGCCCGCTCCACCTGCCTCATTCTCCCTGTGTCTCTACAAGGACAGTCCTGTTTTTATTTCAGCTCTTCTGAATTCTAACCACATTGCCAAAACAAGAAGTGGGAGGGGAGAGGCGAAGAAAGAAAAAATAACCTCTCTCTAAGTAAATGAGGCTGTTGGGCTTTGGGAACCTGCCAAACCCTTTCTATGAGGAGCTGTTATATCAGATTTCTCAGCAAGAAAGAAACAAGGAAATTAGCGAGCAGTTGAATTGGAGACTAAAATTAGCCATCTTGAAAAACAAATCTCCGATAAATACAACCAGGATTTATGGCTAAAATTACAGGCAGCACAGATGGCGTTTGATGGCGTTTCATCTCAAGGGGGAATATATTCCTTTTACATTAGAACATCAGCATTATAGGTTCAGGGATTATTGCAGGGGTCTTATGCCATTCTGTACAGGCGCCCGGCAAATGACTCAGCTTTATCAGCTCTTTGGAAGGTGTTAGAATCACAGAGCCGGTGTCCTGAAAAGTCATTTTGGCCAATCCACTGCCTTCAGGGTGATTCATAGCTTCTGTCGGCACAAGCAAGGCTCTCCTGATTTCAGAAGACCTCCCAGTGAGGGAAACTCCATGCCGGTGACTCTCTGGTGTCTTTACAATGTTCGTCACCAAGTGGAATATTTCTTTTTGTTGTCACAGTGTAGCCTGTGTTCTTCCCGCGGCATGTTCCCGTGAGTCCCCTTGGCCTTTCTCCGCCAGGGTTTTAAGGTGGAAGAGGTGAGTGACTTTAAAGCCCTGTGCGTTCTGACACCCAATGGAGGTCTGCTGCAGACTGGCCTCAACATAGACTTGCTTTTATTTCATTATTTTCTTAAATAAAATAGCTGCAGAGGACAAACACTCTTCAGAAGAACAAGACAGCTGTAACTCCTCCAGGTTGGCAGTGGTCCCCAGGAGCACGTGGTGGCCAGGCAGGGGATTGGAGATTTTGTCTGTGACTGAGGTTTTGTTAGCCTGTCAAGTCCCAGACACAGCCACAGCCATCACAGGGAAAGGGAACTCACAAGTGGATGTCATAGTTGGAGGGTTTTCCAGCCTGGAAATCTATTCCCATGGTCCCCTTTACCAAGGAAAGGCTCCAGTGAACCCAGGAAGGTCTGGCCCAGGTGATGGTCCACCACTAACATGGAGTCAAGGTAGGGTAGAGACGTGCGGACCCTGCAGAAGTGAGGCAGGTGCATTAGTCCATTTCTGTGGCTTATTACAAAATACCTAGGCAATTTATAAGAAAATGAACTTTATTGCTTACTGTTGCAGAGGCTGGGAAGTCTAAAGTCCGGAGAACACATGGTGAGGGTCTTGTTGGTGGCAACAGTGACACACGGGTCTCTCATGGAAGAAAACGGTGAGCAGACAGAGAGAGACTCTCACATGCTCCCCATTTAAAGCCCTCAGAACCACGCCCCTGACGACCATTTTTAACCCATTCACTACTGCGTGGTCCTACAATCCAATCACCTCTTCAAGGCTCTGCCTTTCAGTTACCATAATAGGATTTCCCACCCTCTTAACAGTCACAGTGGGGATTGAGCTACTAATACATAAAACTTGGGGGACACAATCCATGTCATTGGGTGTGTCTGTGGCTGCAGGTCCTGAACCCACAGCTGCTCGGCTGTCAAAGCCAGGTCCTGCTCGATTCCCACCAAACTCAGAAGCCCCTAGAGAGTGTCCTAGACACTTGATTGGCAAGGCTTTTTTGTTGTTGTTTTTCTATTAATCCTTTAATACCCAAAATGTATATCATTGAAATGGCGCCTTGGAAATTGTTGGGGGGGGGTGTTTTATTTTGTTTTGTTTGGCTTTGTATTTTGAAATAATTTTAATTTTACAGAAGAATTGAAAAGATAGTACAGTGAGTTCCCCAGTTTCTTCTGTGTCAACACATCTTACATTTGTATGTTTATTGAATGCTAAATATACCAACACTAAGAAATTAACACTGACAGTATTCTATGAACTGAATGAAAGACCTTATTCAGATTTCACCAGTTTTTCCTTCTACATCCTCTTTCTGTTCCAGGATTCAGTCCAGGAGGCCATGCTGCATTTAGCCATCAGATACCTTGTAGTGCCTTCCAATCTCTGACAATTGGAGGAGACTATTTTAATAGAAAGACTGAAAAATTGTTGAAAGAAAGAAAGAAAGAAAGAAAGAAAGAAAGAAAGAAAGAAAGAAAGAAAGAAAGAAAGAAAGAAAGAAAGAAAGAAAGAAAGAAAGAAAGAA
>NW_007738190.1:44985-46238 GCF_000696425.1 Galeopterus variegatus
AGAAAGAAAGAAAGAGACTGAGAAACTGTCCGAGCTGGGTTCTGGTCCTGTGTGTCATAGAATTCTGTATTCCACAAATGTTTTTTCAAGGTTTGACTACAACTATGGCTTTGGAGGAGGGATGCCCAAGAGCCAGGGCGGCCCCATGACCCTCACATGGGGAGGTGCGTGACTTCACGCTGTAGCTGGTGGATTCGCCTTCGCCACGTGGCTGGCGTGCCATCTGCCACTTCTCTGCTCCGTAGCTGCCGCTTTTCTCTTCCCGCTCTATTCTTCAGAAGTGAGTCATGAAGTCCAACCTGCACCCAAGGGAGGGGAATTAAGCTCCGTCTCCTGAAGGAAAGAACACGGAAGAATTTGCAGACCTGCTAAAACCACCACAGTCATTAATAAATACTTCGGGGGACACGCTGTGAGCCCACATGACCACCCTGCTTCTCCCTGAAGTCCGCTGCTGGTTTTGGCACCTGCCGTCCCCGCAGCAATCCCTACACGGTGTTCCTACGGTGATTCCCCCTCTCCCTCATTCCTTTTCCTTTCATTGTTTGGAATTCTTACATAAGAACTATTGGTCCATTCTCCCCCATGTGTTTATTTACTTATGAAATCATTCATTTGTATCAGCATAGACTCACGTGCATTCTCTTATGTATATAGAAAGCACACCCTGATCTCCTAGCTATTAGGCCCATGGCTAGTTGAAGATCAGCACAGGCAGGTTCAGCCACTTTCACCCTTCTCCCCGTCCTCTTTCCCTTTTCTGCTCCAGGAACTGAGATTCCTCTCCTAGGAGGGGGTAAACATTACCCTCATCATCAAAGGAACATCTTTTCGGGCTGGAATACTTTGTACTGAGATAGTAGCTAATCAAGAGCCTGTGCCCCAACTGACCACATGTCATCGGACCACAAGGACTGTGTCACCTCGCATACCACAGATTTCAAAATTGCCCATTACTCGCACTTGTAATTCATCTGCAGAGTTGAGTAGCTGCCACAGAGCTGTATGGCTTGCAGAGCCAAAAATGTTTATTCCTGGATCTACCTAGAAAAAAATGTGCCCCGGTTTTAGGGCCAACACAAAAGAAGACTCCTGAGAGTGCCCAATCCCTGCTGCGGGTTCGAGCGAGCAGCCCGAGACAACAAAGGCCAAGTAAGTCAGCAGAGATAACACAGAAACGGAGTGGAAGGCACCGGACCAGCCCAACTCTGCAAGCTCTGTGAGTCACCCCCAGCCCAGCCCCACTTGCGGGG
>NW_007738191.1:0-738 GCF_000696425.1 Galeopterus variegatus
CTATTGTAAATAGAGCTGTGATACACATGAGAGTGCAGGTATCCCTTTGACATGATGATTTCCATTCCTTTGTAAACCAGAGAATCTTTTTTCTTTTTAATTTTTAAGACAATTTATTACACATACACGTGGAGTACAATGTTGATTCTCAAGAGTTCTGTACAATGTGTGATGGTTAGATCAGAATAGTAAGCTTATTCTTCATTACATTATGCAATCACTCTTTGTGGATGTTGACCAGTTCTTCGTTAACCTCCTCTTCCTCCCAACCATTTTCTACCTCCAGTAACCATGGTTCCTTTCTCTCTTTCTAAAAGTTCAATGTACTATTGTGATTGTTGTTTCCTTCTTTTCTTTCGTCTTTCTCTATTGTTTATTTGTTTATTTATGGATTCAGCTACTACTTATGCCTGAGAGCACAACATATTTCTATTTCTGTATCTGGGTTGTTTCACATAGGATAATTATCTCAGTCTTATCCATGTTGCTGCAAATGGCTGAATATCATCCTTTTTTATGGCTGAGTAATATTCCATTGTGTACATATACCACAATTTCCTTATCCAGTCATCCACTGATAGACATTTAGATTGGTCCCATTACATGGCTATTTTAAATAGAGCTGTAATAAACATGGGAGTGTAGGTATTCCTTCAACACAATGATTTCCAGTCCTTTGGATATATCACCAGTAGTGGGAATGCTGGATCATATGGAAGTTCTATCTGTAGTTGTTTG
>NW_007738191.1:1064-11321 GCF_000696425.1 Galeopterus variegatus
TATTCTGGTTATTAATCCCTTGTCAGATGAATGGTTTTCAAATAATTTCTCCCATTCTGTAAGTTGTCTTATAACTGTTGATTGTTTCCTTTGCAGTGCCCAACTTTTTAGCTGGATATGCTCCCATTTGTTATTTTTTCTTTTGTTGTCTGTGCTATTGGTGTTTTATTCATAAAGTATTTGTCCAGTCCTAAATCCTTTAGTGTTTCCCTTATGTTTTCTTTCAGGGAGTTCTAAAGTTTCAGGTCTTATATTTAAGTCTTTAATTCATTTTGAGTTGATTTTGGTATATGGTGAGATGTATGGATCAAGTTTCATTCTTCTACATATGTGTATACAGTTTACTCAGCACCATTTATTGAAGAGGAAGTATTTTCTTAAAAGCATATTCTTGGTGCCCTTGTTGAAGATCAGTTGGCTGTAAGTACCTGGGTTAATTTTGGGGTTCTCTATTCTGTTCCGCTGCTTCACATGTATTTATGTTAGTACTATGCTTTTTTTGTTACTATAGATTTGTGGTATAGTTTGAAGTCAGGAAATGTAATGCTTCTAGCTTTACTTTTTTGTGTGTGTGTCTTTTTTCGTGTCCGGCAACGGATCGCAACCCTCAGTTTCGCGCCCGTACCGGACCGGGACGGCAACGGGATCTCAACCCTCGGTGCTGCGCCCGCACCTTGCGGCAACGGGATCTCAACCCTCGGCGTTGTGCCCGCACCTCGCTCAGCCAGTGAGCGGGAACCGGTCTGTATGTGGGATCCGAACCCTCGGCGGGAGCGTCGCCGCACTCCCAAGTGGCGCACTGTAGCAGCGCACCACCCGGCCGGCCTAGCTTTACTTTTTTTTTAGTTAGGATTGCTTTGACTGTTCAGGGTCTTTTGTTGTTGTTGTTCCTTATGAATATTAAGATTGCTGTTTACATTACTCTGAAGAATGTCATTGGTATTTTTGTGGGGATCACATTGAATCTGTAGATGGATTTGGGTATTTTTGATTATTAAAGTGTACTTGATTTTTATTATAGCAATAAAATATTCTCAAATAACTCACACATACAAGGATACTTCAAAAAGTTAATGTGTGGGGATCACATTGAATCTGTAGATGGATTTGGGTATTTTTGATTATTAAAGTGTACTTGATTTTGATTATAGCAATAAAATATTCTCAAATAACTCACACATACAAGGATACTTCAAAAAGTTAATGGAAAAATCAGAACTGAAAGATAATAGAAATCTTTCCATGAACTTTTTGAATTGTCCTTGTATTTTTTTCTGTTTTGCAAATACATTCCTTTATGTGACCCTTCTGCAATTAATAATTGCCCATAAGTCAAATATTGTTGCATTGCCCTGGGGAACAGAACCAACAGAAGCAATTGGTTCCAAAACAGTCCACTTACGAAACTATGTGAAAATATTGTCTTTGAGTTTCAAAACTGTCTTGAAATGCAATTTGAGTTTTGTTTGCAAGAACCATACACTGGAAAGGAATTTTTTTTAAAAAAACATTTAATTCCAATAAGTTTGGACTTTACTAAAAAATTAAAGTTTAACAATCTTGTAGCCTAAAGTACCAAGTGTGGAGAAATGTATGATGGCACAATAAAAGGTTGGGGGGAATAAAAGGTGTGGGGGGAAAAAACTAGGGATAAAGTCTTTGAAGAAGATTGAACAAGAAGAGCATGAGTGTTTAGCTGTTAGTCTGGAGAAGAACTACCTCCTACTTTTCCCTCATTGTGTATATCTGAGTGAGGATAGGGAGGATTTAGCAGCAGAAATTCCAGAATGGCTTAGGGATGAAAATCTGTTGATTAATGCCTCACTTTTTAAAGTGTGAGCCAGGGATTTTACACATGGTCAATTGACACTGTGGTGGAAGAATGAGTGAGCTCTTCAGGAGAGTGGGACTTAGGGCTGCCTCACAGAATATTGTGCACTGCAGTGAATGATAGGAGGAGCTAAAAGAATAAGAAGGGAAGTGGTCAGTAAAGAACATCTGAAAGGCTAGTGGAAGAGCAGCAGAATATCTGAAACTGTTAATCAAAAGATATATACTGACTATACATGTCATCAGAGGATACAAATGCACTGTAAAAATCACCAGTGAAAGAGAGCTACTTCCCACAGGAGGCCAGCAGAGAATGGAAGATGACTTCCCACATAATAATGCTCCTTCAGTGGTAGGGCCATGCCTATATCCCTTTGAAGTTTAGGTCATTACCAAGCAGAAGAGATGGTCAGCAATGAGGGAGCAAATCCCGCATTTAGATCAGGTATTGTCCAGAAGAGACAAAATGGGCAAGATTTAAATTTTAACTCTAAATAAAAAGAGGTATGAAAAGCTAAATTATATTTGTTTTATAGTGATAATGTTTGCCGACTGCAGTTTTGTGAGCTGTCAGACTGTGAAGTATGTTTGCTACATCAACAACCTTAGAAAACTACTATTTCTCCATAATAACGTATTTGGGAGAGTATGAACTTAAGTGGGAAAAATGTTTTTACTTGAATTGGTGCATATACTTATAAGATTATATTTATCACACCTAGGTTACTAAAATACAAACACACACACACACATGCACACACGTGCACACCAAATTCAGTGTTTCCTAAACAGCCATCATCTGCTTACCACCTTTAGTATTTTTGTGATATTCATACACCACGCTGATTTTAATTGATTTAATGTTTTCTTTATGCTTACTTTAAAAATATTACATACCTAATTATCTTAGCTCAAATCAATTGCATCAGTTACATCTTTATTATTGCCATATGACTATTTTTACTTTATACATATTAATTATAAACACTATTATTGAAAAAATAAGGATAAATGCCATATTATAGCCCAAATCACAAGCAGTGCCATCAGGCATATATAATGTTATAAATATATGCACCAATTGAAATAAAAACATTTTCCTCATTTAAGTTCATACTCTCCCTTGTACAATATTATGGAGAAATAGTAGATTTCTAAGGTTATTAATGTAGCAAATATACTCACTACCTTTTGGAAAATATTTATCTCCTTAATAATGAAGTAGAAAAAAATTAAATGAAAGTCTGTTTATTCAGGGATCTAATATTCAGTATTTTCTAATGAGTTTAACATCTGGCATTTTTGTGGGGAATGGGGTGGAGGGAAATGCCTTTATTCTTTAAAATTGATCTCTCTTACAGGACATTACCACCCCTCACTGTCTTGTGCTAAATAACATGAACACCTCACAATCATTATGAAATCCATCTCCCCACCACCATTTCTAATCTCTTCCTATTAGAGTTTGGTGACAATGGTCTCTATATCATGAATATGTATACACTCTTAAAAAAATGAATCTTTGATTAATTCAATCTTATTATAGTAAGTTTGATGGTTTATAAAAGAAACAAACAAAAACCCAGAAAGGTAGAAACGCATTTTCAAAGAATTATAAATTAGCAGGACAGGATGACAGGGCAGTAATATGTGTTTTGTAATTAAGATTTGGAAGAAATTAAGAACTATGAAACCACTCAAACTGGCAAACTAGGAATTATATTCATACATCTTATAAGAAAGGAGTTATCAAGGTTTATGCAAGAGGAACAGAGAGTGCCTTAGTTGTATCAAAGAACCAGTCAATTCTTTTCTAGATTCTGTCATGCATTGGCATGAGGTTACGAAGAAATTGTGAGATAAACTAAAACTAACAGCCCTATGTATTAAGGTGAAATTATCCCAGTGGTTCTCTTCAGGAGGCTGAGCTCAGAAAGATAAATAAATTTCGCCCAAAGATTTTAGGTTATCAAGTAAAATTACTCTGTTCTGGAGTTACTGTCTGTTCTTGAAATAAGAGCCAAGAATAAAAAAAATAAACCCCACAAATCTTTATTTCTGTGAATTCTAAAGTCTACAAAAATATATGCTCTACTACAGTATTATGCAATGGATCTATTTTTGCAAATATGTAATAGTTTAAAATAAATAGGACAAGAGCAGCTACAGGAACTGGGACAAAGTAAGCAATTTTAAAGTAATATGTTTGAGATTCTTAATGTTATTATTTCCAGTGATATTACTAATACCAATACTGGTATAAAACATTTATATAAAACATGTTAAGGAATACCAATAATATCTAGTTGAATGTGATATAGTTAGCTTCTATTTCCCAGTCCTTATATTACATTCAAATATAAATCTATCAAACATATAAATAATTATATACATACTTGAATTCTAAAATTTTCTATTATTTACCTTGTTGAAAATTATTTCATTATACATGGCAATAAATATATTGTGAAATCTTGTTAAAACATCTATCTAGTAAAAATTATTACTGTGAAAAGTAATTGACAAAGGAGTTCTTCAAGTAATCATTTTTAAAAAATAAAGGTAGACACACCCATATAAAACATTTAAAAATTAAGTAAGAAAGTTGGAAAAATAAATTCTTAAGAGGAAAAATACATTTACTGAAGAAGAAAGAATTGGAAACAAATTTTTACTTAATGAATATAAATCATCTGAAGTTCTGCTGGACTTTATTTACATAAGTTCTCTATTCCTTCAAACAACATCATGAGGTGAGAATCATTATCTATCCATCTTTATTTTGCATATTTTAATTGAAACCCAAAGACTTTGTGTTGTCTGAAGTGGGTGATGTAGTGGACTTTACCTCCTAGTCCAGTTAAATCTCCATATCCTCATTTAGTTATTCCTCAGAACTGTGGGTGAGAATCTGGACTCATTTGACTGTGCTTCATTTCAAAGCACAGAATATAATGACTTTCCAATGCTTTTCTAACTAGATATAACGTTAGAGTTTGGATATATTATATTTAAATTTGAGTATAATGAACAAAATTACTATTACATTTGCTTGTTAGTGTTTCATGTTATAGGTCAAGTTTATATTGCTTAAAATAAATCTAACTTTAAAATTAAAGAGTCATGTCATGTTTAGAGAGGATTATGCTGAAGCTGGCAGAAGCTGGAGGGGGAGAGTCAGTTGTAAATTAAATAGGTTTGTTGTACATGAAGAAAGGATAATGCGGATTTGCAGGGAGCACTGTGCAGTTAGTTACCACAATGGCAGAGGTGAACATTGTTCCCTTCTGGGTACCCCCAAACATACCAAGACAGGGATTCTGGGCAGACATCAGGTTATTTCCTCTTAATTTTCTTTTAGAGAGGAATAAGAAGAGAGAATAATACAGAAGGATGCTTTGCTTTCACTAGACCAGGAAACATAGCCAACAACTGCAGAGTCAAGTAAAGATTATGTGAATTAAGCTGCATGCTGGTATCATAGTAGTCAGCAGAAAAAGACTAACATTCACAATTGTGAGAATTTTATCATTGTTTAATAAATGCTTTCAGTCAAGTCAGTTATCTCTGCCATTAAATAATCTACTCTTTGGATCTTACTTCTCTACTTATAAGGTGAAGGGCCGGGTTTAATGAGGTTTAAAGAGTCTTTTCTGCCTCTCATTTTATGATTTTTACCTTTGTTTGCAATTTTCACAGAATGGCTCTTAAGTAAATGACATGTAATCATAAACCACAATACATTTGCAGTATTAAAAGTTATTCCATTTTTTCCTAGAACTAAGAATAAGAATACAGTTATTTGCTAGTCTAAGTCTCCTTATTTTTAACATTAATTTTAGGAAGCTCAGCATATTAACTCTTTTATTATTAAAATTTGATTCCATAATACTAAATTACTGAGATTATAAATAAAATGATCTTTTAAGGGGCCGGCCCAGTGGCGCACTGCTATAGTGCGCCGCTTGGGAGCGCGGCAGTGCTCCTGCTGAGGGTTCGGATCCCACATACAGACCGGTTCCCGCTCACTGGCTGAGTGAGGTGCGGGCGCGACGCCGAGGGTTGCAATCCCATTGCTGGACACGAAAAAAGACAAAAAGGAAAAAAATAAAAATAAAAATAAAAATAAAATAAATAAATAAAATGATCTTTTTTTCTTAATGTTGTACTATATGAAAAAGTTGTTAAAATATGTATATTTAAATCTGATCATTTATGGAT
Source organism: Galeopterus variegatus (assembly GCF_000696425.1). Taxonomy (NCBI): domain Eukaryota; kingdom Metazoa; phylum Chordata; class Mammalia; order Dermoptera; family Cynocephalidae; genus Galeopterus; species Galeopterus variegatus. The sequence continues at coordinate 7,116 of NW_007738191.1, forward strand.
TCTTTTTCCTAATACATGCCTTTTTAAATTAGTCATACAATTGTAACATTTTCTAGTAGGAATAGAGGGATTGAAAACAGAAACCTTTACTTTACTGAGATATTTTACATCATACCAGATTAATATGAAAATCTTTATTATCAAACTATCTTTCAAAGCAAAATAAAAACTAAAGTATATTGTAAACTATGTATTTTTTGCTCTCCTATCAATTTAAATAAATTTGCTTGAGCTAGAAATCAATTTAGTTCAACCATTTCTCGGTTCCTGTTTGATATTTAAAAATATATGTATACAGCTGACTGATTTGAATGCATATCAGAATCTCTTCTTAAACCCAAGTTGACTCTAAAGCTCTCACTGACATGATCGCCTTTGCAATAAGTGTGCTGACTCCAAGGTTCCATTATGTAAATAAAGGAATACATCTATTTATGCCCTTCAGAGTGTGACTGAAAACTGCAAAGAAATACAGTGGAGTAGAATGTGACTGGAAAATTTTTACAGAGCTTTTTACGTCCAGTTATCAAGTTCTACCAACTAATTACAGTCATAAAAATATAAAGAAAGGAAAAACACCCTTCCTTTACATTGAGTATAGCTCACAAAATAAAATGAGAACAGAGGCAACAATTCACTCTCATAAAATATGTTACTTCAATTTATTTACATTTAAAGCAAAAATTATTATTTTAACAGTGGTGTTTTAGGGAAAGAGATGCATTAATCAAATTGTTGTCTGTTTTTGGCGTATGGTAATTCTGCTTATTTCTCATCAAACTATTATACTGAAATATATGACTTTGGAGATTAAATCATAAAGCAATTTTATTTTGGTTTCCTTCTATTCCTTTACATAGATACAGTAGAGCTAATTTTCTCACTGCCACTGGACAAAATATAGAAAGCCTTTTCTCTTATGACTTCTCACACTTTTTAAATACAAACTGTATTTACTTAGTTATTAGAATCCCCAATACCATGTCAAAATCAACCTTTGAATTTTATTGAACAGTTTGGATTCATAGCAGTGGAGAAGTCTCTAATGAAGGAAAAGGGACAATCGGCTGCTTCTCCTTCTACTCGACCACCTTGCTGACAGTTGCTTGTAATCCTCATCTGTCACCAATTTTGGAGTGGAGGAATTGGGGGAAAGATGAGCAGATTTTTTTGTGTGATTGGTAGTGTTGTGAGCAGGTGCACTCAGAACTGGGGATGTATTTAAAGATAATTCTCTCATTGGTGTTTTTATAGGGTCTTATACCCATTTTGGGCAAGATCTCATCTATAGTTTTCTTGTTGCAGATTATCCTTTTTCCTCTATCTCACTGGTTACCATTTATTTCTCAGACTCTGCAAATCTTGTGACTCACTTTGCCGTACTTGGTAGCCTTCTTAGAAAAAACCAAAATGAATCACAGTTGATTTTCTATCGCACGTGGCCCAAGTCTGGTCTATAAGAAAAGCTCACTGGCTAATTCATACACAGGAGAATGAATACAAATAGAACAGGATCATTCAGTGGGAAAACTATGACAACTTTGAGGTTATAGTAAACAAAGAATACAACATAGGTAGATGCACAGAGAAATAATGCTTTTAATATGTTGTAAATGTATTATTTATCTATTACTGTATAACTAATTATTTTAAAACTCAGTGGTTTAAAATAAGGAATATTTCTCCTGCCTAAATGAAACTTTGTATACTTTGATCAACATCTCTTTCCCCATCCAGAGTAGATTTTAAATAATTTCACAACAAAATACAAATGTGTGAGGTGATGGATATGTTAGTGATGGATGGTGCTGATATATTTAATCATTTTATATTGTACACCTACATCAAAACATCGCATTGTATCCCATAAATATATATAATTATTATTTGTCAATTAAAAACAAAATTAAAACATAATAAATACTTGTTATCTCATAGTTTCCATGCATCAGGAATCCAGGGGCAGCTTAGCTGGGTGGTTCACTTGGAGCATCTCATAATTATTATTTGTCAATTAAAAACAAAATTAAAACATAATAAATACTTGTTATCTCGTAGTTTCCATGCATCAGGAATCCAGGGGCAGCTTAGCTGGGTGGTTCACTTGGAGCATCTCATAATGTAGATGCAAGCATTGCTGGAGTTATCTGAAGGCTTGGCTTTTGGAGATTCTGCCTCCAAGATGGCTCATGTGTGTGGTGCTAGTTATACTCACTTAAGTGTCTCATGACATGCTCTTGTCTTCACTCACAAACAGTGAACAAAGACAGGAAGACACAACCCAGATGGCTTTTATGACTTGGCCTCAAAAGTTACACTTCACCATTTCCACAGTATCTTAGATGTTACACAAGTTGGTTTTATTCAGTGTGAGAGAGTCCCTAATGAGTGTGAATACCAGGTGGCAGAAATCATCTGGGAGCTCTTAGAGGCTGGTTGCCACAGACATGCAGTTGAAAACATCCTATTCCACCTGAAGGAAATAATGCATTCTGATTTTAGCTTTAGTTTCTATTCCTTATTTCCTTAACCAGCCAGCCTACCAATCATCTACACAGCCAAAAATGTCCAAATAAATTTAAGATGACAACAAAAAAGTATCAAAGCCATTTTTCTCTATATATTTCTATTAGGTATGACACACATAAAGTAGGTTACATTCAGGTATCAATAAAAATATTGTTATATTGCTACGAAAAAATTGAAATTCAGAACAGTAAAATTAAAAGTTAAAAAGCAAGTATACAGAATGAATTTCTTCTACATAGAAGTCCAAAATGAAATTTAAAATGCAATACAAAATCAACATGCAAAAATCAGTAGTGCTTTTATAGTCCAATAAAAAACTTGCAGAAAAAAGAATCAAGAAAGCAAGCCCATTTAAAATAGTCACAAAAAATAATGAAATACCTAGGAATCAATTTAACCATGAAGATGAAAGATCTCTACAATGAGAACTAAAAATCACTGCTGAAAGAAATTAAAGAGGACACAAAAAGATGAAAGATATTCCATGCTCTTGGATTAGAAGAATTAACATGGTGAAAATATCCACACTATCCAAAGTGATCTATGGGTTCAATGCAATCCCCATTAAAGTACCAATGACATTCTTCACAGAAAGAAAACAAATCCTAACATTCATATGGAACAAAAAAAGACTCTGAATAACCAAAGCAATCTTGAGCAAAATAAATAAATAAATATTCAATAAATAAATAAATAAGTAAAGCTGGAGGCATAACATTCCCTGACTTCAAACTATACTACAAAGCTATTAGAATCAAAACAGCATGGTACTGGCATAAAAACAGACACTCAGACCAATGGAATAGAATAGAGAACCCAGAAATCCACCTAGGTACTTATAGCCAAGTGATCTTCAAAAAGGGTACCAAGAACATGCTTTTGAGAAAAGACTTCCTTTTCAATAAATGGGTGCTGGGAAAACTGGAAATCCATATGTAGAAAAATGAAACTAGACCTGTACCTATCACCACATACCAAAACAAACTCAAAATGTATTAAAAACTTAAATATAAGACCAGAAACTATAAAACAAAACTCCTAAAAGAAAACATAGGAGAAACACTTCAGGATATAGGACTAGGCAAAGACTTTATGAATAAAATCTTGCCCCAAATCACAGGCAACAGAAGAAAAAAAAATGGGATTTTATCAAACTGAAAATCTTCTGCACAGTAATAGAAACAACTAATAGAATGGAAAGACAACCTACATAATAGGAGAACATATTTGCAAAATATACATTTGACAAGGGATTAATATCAAGAATGTATAAAGACCTCAAACAACTCAACAGTAAGAAAACAAGTAACCCAATTAAAAAATAGGCAAAGAAGCTTAATAGACATTTCTTATATAAAGGTACACAAATGAACAACATACACATGAAGAAATGCTCAGTATCACTCAGCACCAGAGAAATGCAAGTCAAAACTATATTGAGATATCCCCAGTTAGACTGGCTATTACTAAAAAGACCAAGAATAACAAATGCTGGTGAGGATGTGTGGAAAGAGCAACTCTTCTACACTCTTGGTGGGACTAGCACAGCCATTATGGAAAACAGTATGGAGGTTCCTCAAACAGCTGCAGATAGAACTGCCATACAATCCAGTATTCCCACTGCTGGGTATATACCCAAAGGAATAGAAATCATCATGTTGAAGGGATACCTGCACT
>NW_007738191.1:12028-15473 GCF_000696425.1 Galeopterus variegatus
TGTTTATTGCAGCTCTATTTACAATAGCCAAGAGTTGGAATCAACCTAAATGTCCATCAACGGATGACTGATAAGGAAAATGTGGTATAAATGTCCAATGAAATATTGCTCTGCTATAAAGAAAAATGAAATTCTGCCATTCGCAGAAACATGGATGAACTTAGAGAGAATTATGTTGAGTGAAATAAGCCAGGCACAGAAAGAGAAATACCAGATGTCCTCGCTCATAGTGGGAGCTAAAAGGAAGAAAGAAATAAAAGTAAGAAAGAAAAAAAAAGTCACAGTAATACATTAAACTTTAAAAAAAAAAAAAGAGAAAGAGAACAGAACTGTAGTTATTAGAGGTGGGAAAGGAGGCGGAAAAGGGGTTAGTGAGAATTAGAAAGATTGACTACCTTTTATAAACATGGGTATACTAATTATCCTGATTTAATCATCACATATTATGCACATGTATTGATATTCAATTCTTTACCTCACAAATGTATATATATAATCAATTATCTTTCAATAACAACAACAAAAAAGCAACACAAAATCAAAGGCATTCAGTATTTTTAGAGGTCCTCTGTCATTATGTCTTCATGAGGAACATAGAAGTAAAATGGGTTCTAACAGGTTAACACTTCAGTTTGTGTAAAGGACAGCAGACAAATAAAGCCTGAAGACCTTTGTTTGTTCAGCTTTTACCTCTTCGGTCAGTTTTCTCCTTCTTCCTGGTCACTTGATTGCCTGGAAATAGTAAATTATCAAGACTAAGTTCTCACTCATGAGCCTATGTGCAACTTCCGCTTTATATTCTTAAAAATGAGCAAACAAGCAAAACAAAACAAAACAAAACAAAAAAACCCACCTTTTTCTCCAGATATGTTTTCCCCTCCCCCTGACATTTTTCTTTTTTTTTTTTTCCTGTTGACTGGAAAAGTGATGATTGGTGTGAACTTGGAAGTTGTGTGTTGTAGATCACAGTGCTGCCCAACTGGTGAAGATTCCTAAAATGAATCCTGCAGCAGATTCTACCCACCCACTAGGGTCTGTTACATGAGTGAGAAATATACTTCTATCCTGTTTGAGCTAATGCATTTTTGGATATCTTTGCTTTGTGGCTCAGTATTAACCAAAATAATTTAGGAAACATGGATGAAAAGGGAGAAAAATACCACAATGTGGCTGATCCAAAGAAGAAAGTCCAGAAAGGTAAAAGTGAAGAGTTCCCCGTAGAGTTCAAGCTAATAAAGACTCTTCTTCCACAGAAAAAGGTAATTCTTAATATTGCTCAAAAGGAGGAGCTTGAATAATTTTGTTCCCAAATTTATTTAAAGACTACCATCGACTGAATGTCCTGGATTACGTACCTGATTCTGTCATTCCTCTACTTAAAAAATTTCAGTGCACCTTCTGGACTATAAAAAAAATAAAGATCAGGTACTGTAGGCCAGAGGTCAAAAACTAGCAGCTGTGGCTTTATTTTATTTCATCAGCATTTTGCCTGAAAAACCCAAAACTAAATGTCTTAAGGAGATGAGGGACTGTCACTACAGGGATCATCATATCACTGATGCACCACAGAGATCATCATATGCAGGCTTATTCATACCCTTATGTAGTATGTGTGGCACCAATAATCACTTAAGTTTGTGTCCTCTTCTATGCATTCCTCAGTCTGCTCCTACCAGACAAAAGTATGGGCCCTGAACTACCTCACCTGTCTGGCTTTGATCGTGGTACTACTTCCTATAATTCATATTCCCAACTTTAAGGCACAGACCAAAGTATCTTTCTTCGAGTGAAGGTTCCCAGGAAAATCCTGGTGAAACTAATCTCCGTCTCTGGTGGATTCATTGGATACTGGATTTCTTCTTATAGCACTTGTTAATTATATATCAGTTAATTATTAAAATGACTTGTCTCATCTACTGCACAATAAGGTCACAATGAACTCATTCTTCATTATTGTACTCCCTGAAGGCTCAGTACAGTAGGCAATCAATACATTATCAAATTCTTTAATTGATTTTATTAATGAAGAATTAAATTTAAATGTCTTTGTTGATCTAAGGTAAATGAAAGTGTATCAAAGATATTTGTTGCAAGAATCAGAAATCTGTTGTGGCTGATTAATTAAAAATAATTAATTGAATTGTAGCTGAGAAATCACTGAGAACATAGAGAACCGAGTTCATGCATTTGGAATGGAACAAAAGAAAACAAACAAACAAAAAATCCATGCAGGATTCCACCACTGCAGAGGTCCAGCCCTTGTAGTCTTCTGAAAAGAAAACAAACAAAAAATCCATGCAGGATTCCACCACTGCAGAGGTCCAGCCCTTGTAGTCTTCTAACAAGACAGTGATGATCTTGAAAAAGTAGGCTGATTGCAGCTGCAGCTACAACTGGGATGATTCCTCATGGAACTAATTGTTTTTTGTCAGTAGCTCTCAATTTAATATCTGTTGTGTTCATGTGTCTGCTTATAATACCTGTTCATATCCTACCTTCAAGGGAAGCTAAGGAAGCCAGTACCTGGGATTTTTATCTATCATAGTAGGATGTAGGATTTACTTCCCTCTAAACTTGGCAGGTGGTAAATGTCCCTGAGGAACTCAAACTCAGGACAACAAAAAAGGATGAAAAGTGTATACTTTTCAAGTAATCCCTTGTTGACATCATTTTTGTGAGGATCGAGGGAGTTAACATGTAAGAAACGCTTGAAAGAGTTATTGGCAAGTATTAAGTGTTATGAAAGTTAACTATGATTATTATTATCATAAGAGAATTTTCATTTCATCAACAGATGTTTACTGAATACCTACCATGTATCAAGATGTCTATGTGGGCCAAATCTGAGATAGGTTTGCAAAGGTGTGAAAACAAACAACAATGCTACCTGTCACATCTAAATTTCCTCTCATAGATTCTCCATGTTACCTGGGCAGAAAGAAAGATACTATTAACTTCTCAAGTTTTCTGACATAAATAATTGTATCCACATACTCTGATTTATCTTTGTCTGGAAAGAATCACACACAAAAAAAACTTTTGATAATTCATGTCCAAGAATATTCTCATTTCTCCATGGCCTACTGCATTTCATGTGTGAACTGTAGCTTGTAAACTATAATTTCAAGCTGACTAAAGCTGAAGTAATAGCATGAATGGTACTTTACTCCAAGGATCTAATATTACAACTTAGTGGACATGAAAATTGTGACATATACACATTCGAGGCAAGTTTAGACAGATTACAGAAGAAGAATTAGGCTTTTGTTGTTGTTGTTTCTGTTGTCTGTTTTTGCTTCACCAAAGCCATATTTTATTGAGAAAATAACCATCTTCCTATTTAGAGGTAATTCGTGGTTTGCTATTGTGGCCCTGTGGAAACCCAATCTGATCCTTGGTCACCCAACATACATATGATCCAAGGTTCCCTGGTCCACCAAACAAC
>NW_007738191.1:15778-17273 GCF_000696425.1 Galeopterus variegatus
GTGTTTATGGTTTCATGGAAAAAAAATTCTTATGACCTCTTGAGTCATGTGTAAGTTAACCTCATTTACTGATAACACTAACTGATAAGCTAGAAGCAATAGAAGAGTAAATATAGTTCTGTAGTGACACTTAGAGGGAGTACTTAACAATAGTGGAGAAAATAAATCTTTCCTCTGGAGGAAGCATCTGGCAGCATGCCAAATTTCATTGAAAGAGAAGTTTTTAAAGTGAAGATATACAATACACTTATTTGGTGCAAGGGCTAATGGTTTTGACAGATTACCAGGGATTTGCAAAGAAAAAGTTTGGAGGATAGGTGATGAAGAGATTTGGTCAAAATGTATGATTGAATCTCTCAAAATGGACACAAAATGTGAGGATGTTTTGCTGAACAAAAAATATCCTTGTAAAGAAGGTATTTAAAGTCAGATAGACAAGGTGACATATTCTGTGGCTATTGACAATATTTTATCAAAAAATTACAACCACATATATCATGTTTAGAAATCAGAACTTAATACCATTCGTTCAACCTGTTGTACAAGTCAAAATTCTTGCATGGAGGTAAAAATCAATCAATACAGAAACTGCCTTTATAACGAGCAAGAGGAGTAACATGGACTAACTCAGGTTTACAGGGATCGTTTGACTGATATTAAAAAAAGAAAAATGTACAGAACAGGTACAGAAGCAGGAAGATAAGTTGAATATGATTGCAATAGTCCAAATGAGGGCTGAGGTGGCTTTTACTTGGGGGGCAATAGTGGAATAACTAAGAAATGTGTAATTTCTCAATAGATTTCTATGAAAAGTGGATAAGGGTTGCTGACAGATGTCAACTTCAGAGAATGAAGATTTTAACCCTGAACATGTGGACTGAAAGTGCTATTAACCGATGAGGAAAAGACTGTAGAAAAAGTAACTTTTGGTAGTTTAGCTGTATTAAATTTGAGGAAGTTTAATAAAGATGCCAGTGGAGATTTCAAGTAGGAGTTTACATAATAGAGTCTGAACTACAGGGAGGATATTAGGGTCGGAGATGTGAATTTGGGAGTAGCCAATGAGTAAGTAGCATTTATTGTCCTAGGACTGAGTGTTATCACTGTAAGAGTGAGTAGAGACAAAAGGACAAAAAGAAAAAACAGCTGAGGCCTGATCCTAAGGAAAGCATTGTTTTCCATCTTGAGGAAAAGGAAGAAGAAATGAGTAAAGGGGGCCAAGAAAGAGTGGACAGCAGGCAATCAAAGAGAGAGAATGATGACTCAGAAGCTAAGAGAAAAAAATATTTAAAAAATGAAGAATTAATTAGCTAGCTCAAATATTGCTAGTTGTTTGAGCAACTTAAGGATTGAGAACCACTGGCTCTGTCGATGTGGAGGTGATTAGTGACCATCACCAAAGCAGTTTCAGTGGAGTGGAGGGGAGAAAACCTGACTGGAATACGTTCCTACGAAACAGAGAAAAGAGAGACTAGATAGAAACTATAGACAACAT
>NW_007738191.1:18072-20334 GCF_000696425.1 Galeopterus variegatus
AAAGTGACCTTGAAGACGAAGATGAAGATGGTGATGATGATGGTTATGCTGTTGATTAAGACTAACCTTTATTGCTTAAAGCACTGTGCTAGATAGTCTGCATTCAATACATTAATCTCCACCACAGCATTATTTATTAAGATGTAATAACATTACCTTAATTCTGCAAATTAGAATATTAACTGAGGGATAAATCGAATAATTAATCTTTCCAGGACCTGACAGCTATATTTTGCTAAGGTACTAAACACACTGGGGGTTCTCTGTTATTAAAATCACTTCTCTTAATCACTTCTTTTGTTTCACTATCACAGTTTGAATTTTATTTTCTAACTGGAGCTCAACAGAACCAGCCTTTAATGACATAATCTTTTCTGATAAATTTGAAGTGACCTTTCTTCAACTCCAAATTTTCACCTAGCTCTGAAGTTAACTAGTCTTGGGATTCTTTTCAGAGATGGAAGCATTTTAACTCAACTAACTGGTAATTGGATTTATTTATGTTTTCAATAAAAAACAAAACAACAACAAAAAAACAAGCAAAAAAAAAAAAAAAACCCCTACCAAAATACTGTACTTTCTTTTCATGTGATCATGAAGATTTGCTCCTAAGGGATAGGACCATCAGTTATTTCCATTCTGACTGTCAGAGAGTAAATCTCTCCATTCTAGAAAATAGGTATTATATATTCAGGGAAGGAAAAGGGAGCTATTCAGAAGAGATGAGATACGATTTTCATTGTATGTGTGCAAATGTTAGTTTTGTCACACTCTCTTTTGTGTGCGTATGCATAAACATGTGTATGTATGGTGTTCGTGAATAAACAGTGAGGTGTTTGGTGAAGGAGCTGTGTGTAATTGTTGCTTTGTTCTTTGTTTATATTTGTCTTTTAGTGACAACTCAGCTTTTTGGATATACTGTTATTTTTGTAATTTTAATTTGACTACATCCTTTGATATAAAATTTGCTGTATGCACTGTCAGAGTGCAAACAAGTAGAACTATATGAAGTTCATCAGACAAGATGCCTGACTGGAGTGTGGTATTTCTTAATGAAAAAACTGTTATCTTGTACTTACCAGCTTACCACACTTCTGACTAGTGTGAAGACTGGCACTAATTGTCACTGACATTGGCAGACCTTGGAGACTATCCAGTTAAAGTGAGTGGACATGACATCTAGAATTCCTCTTCCCAATTAAAGACCCTTCCCAGAAAGAGGAAATTGTAACAAATGCATGGGAGTTACACCACAGAAAAATGTTCAGTAACTCTTCTGTATGGAGAGAACTTACACAATATCATGTTGCTTAAATAACTAGAAAAACAAAGTATGTGTCTAAGTGACAGTAAGGAATATAAATCCTTCCCTCTTAAGATCTAGGCAATAATGGACACTCAAGATTTATCATATTCAAGTAAAACCCACCTTACTCAAGAGGTCAATTAATAAATATTTTTGATAACTAGAATACAAATTCTGTTCCTATCTCATTTTTTAAAGGAATTTATTTCTTAATTGAAGCATATTGGTTGTACATATTTCTGGGGTACAGAATTATATTTCAATATATGTATACAATGGGTAGTGATCAAATTAGGATAGTTAACAAATTCATCACTGCAAAAATTTATCCTTTCTTTGTGAGGAGAATACTTAAGTTCCTCTCTTCTAGCCATTTGAGAACAGACAATACATTATTATGAATTATAGATGCTTAATACTACTGTAGACTACTAGAACTTATTTTTACTAGTTAGCTGTAATTTTGTGTCCATTAACCAACCTCTCACTATCCCCCATTCCACCATCTCAGACTGTAGTAACCACAATTCTACTCTATTCTATTTCTAAAATTTCAACCTTTTTTTTTTTTTAGCTCCCACCTATGAGTGAAAACATGCAGTATTTATCGTTCTGTGCCTGACTTATTTCACTTAACAATATCTTTCAGGATCATCCATGTTGCTGCAAATGGATCTCATTCTTCTTTATTGCTGAGTAGTTTTCCACTGTGTATATATAGCAAATTTTCCTTACCCAGTCATCTGTTGATGTACATTTAGGTTGGTTCTGTATCTTGACTACTGTAACTAGTACTGCAATAAACATGAGGGTGCAGATACCTCTTTGGCATACTCATTTCCTTTTCTTTTAGTAAATACCTAGCAGTGGGATGGCCAGATCATATGATAGTTCTATTTGTAGTTTTTTGAGGAAACTCTGTGCAATTTTTTGTAGTGGCTGTATTAATTTATATT
>NW_007738191.1:20703-32566 GCF_000696425.1 Galeopterus variegatus
TAACTGGGGTGAGATGATATCTCATTGTAGTTTTAATTTGCATTTCCCTGATGATTAGTGAGGTTGAACATTTTTTCATATACCTGTTGGTCACATGTATGTCTTCTTTGGAGAAAAGTCTATTCAGGTCATTTGGCAATTTTTTAATCAGATTGTTTGCTTTCTTGCTGTTGAGTTGTTTAAGTTCCTTGTATACTCTAGACATTAATCCCATGTGAGATGAGTAGTTTGCAAATATATTCTCCCATTCTGCTGTGGTTGCTTCTTCATGCTGTTGATATTTTTTTCTGTTGTTGTGCAGAAGCTTTTTCATTTGATGTAATCCCATTTGTCTATTATTGCTTCTGTTTCCTATACTTTAGAAGTCTTCTCCATAAAATTTTTACCCAAAACCACATCTTGGAGTTTTCTTTTATGTTTTCTTCTAGTGGTTTTATAGTTTAAGGTCTTATATTTAATTCTTTAATTCATTTTGAGTTGACTTTGGTACATAGTGAAAAATTGGGTCTAATTTTTTTCTTCTGCATATGGATATACAGTTTTCCAAACACCATTTATGGAAGAGGCTGTCGTTTCCCCATTGTATGCTCTTGGCGCACTTTTGTCAGAAGTCAACTGGCTGTAAATATGAAGGTATATTTTGGGGTTCTATATTATGTTACATTGATCCATGTGTCTGTTTTTATGCTAGTACCATGCTGTTGTGTTTACTATAACTTTGTAGTATATTTTGAAGTTGGGTAGTAATACCTCCAACTTTATTCTTTTTGCTCAGGATTGCTTTGGCTCTTTTCTGGTTCCATATGAATGTTAGGATTTTTTTTTCTATTTCTATGAAGAATGTCATTGGTATTTTGACAGGGGTTGCATGAATCTGTAGATGGTTTTGGGTAGTGTGGTCATTTTGACATGAATTCTTCTAATCCATGATATATGAAATGTCTTCCTATTTCTTGTCTCCTCTTTAATTTCTTTCATCAGTATTTCGGTTTTCATTGTAAAGATCTTTCACATTCTTGGTTTAATTTATTCCTAGGAATTTTATTTTTGGGGTAGCTATTGTAAATGGGATTGCTTTCTTTATGTCTTTTTCAGCTAGTTCATTGTTGGAGTATACAAACGCTGCTGATATTGCATGCTGATTTTATATTCTGCAACTTTACTGAATTTATCTACCAGTTCTAAAAGATTTTGGTGGAGTCTTTAGGATTTTCTATGTATACGATCATGTCATCTGCAAACAGGGACAATTTCTGTTTCTTTTATTCAATTTGGATGCCCTTTAATTTCATCCTGTTGCCTAACTGATCTTGCTAGAACTTCTAGTACTATGTTCAACAGGACTGGTGAGAATGGGTATCCTTGTCTTCTTTTCTTTTTACAAGAAGAAAATCTTCCAACTTTTCCTCACTCAGGGTGATGTCAGCTGTGGGATTGTCATATATGGCTTTTATTGTATTGATATACTTTCCTTCTATGCCTAATTTGTTGAGAGTTTTTATCATGAAATGCTTTTTCTGTGTCTATTAAGATGGTCATATGGTTTTTGTCCTTCATTTGGTTGAAGAGATGTCACATTTATTGATTTGGATGTGTTGAACCATCTTTGCATCTGTGGGATAAATCCCACTTGATAATCTTTTTGATATGCTGTTGAATTCGATCTGCTAGTGTTTTGTTGAGAATTTTTACATCTATGTTCATTGAGTATATTGGCCTGTTGTTTTCTATTTCTGTTGTGCCCTTGTCTGATTTTGGTAATAGGGGCTGCTAGTGTTTTGTTGAGAATTTTTACATCTATGTTCATCGAGTATATTGGCCTGTTGTTTTCTATTTCTGTTGTGCCCTTGTCTGATTTTGGTAATAGGGGGATTATGGCCTCATAGAATAAGTTTGGGAGAATATCCTCTGCTCTGGCTTTTTGGAATAGACTGAAAAGTGCTGTAATTAATTCTTCTTTAAAAGTTTTGATAGGATTTATTTCTGTTACATAAGCTTATATTTCCTTGCGTATACATTTTTTGTCGTGCGCAAATTGGGACAAGCAATGTATGACATGTAAAATTCCAAGGTACTGAGAAAGTAATTGTATTTTGAATATCAGTGTTTTTCAACTAAAAATAGAAAAAGACAGTAGAAACTAGAAACTTTCCAAAAGTGTTTACAACTTATACCATTTCACTAGGACCATTCATACACTTATATTTTATTCATTCTACCTATTACTTTTAATACTCAGTAAATACTCAGGTCCAGTTTTTTACTTTATTTTAAACTTGATAATATGTTTATTTAAAGTCATATTTGCTACTTCTGAGTCATTCCAATCCAAAATGCCATGATAGAATAATTTCCAGAGCTTTATTTATCATAATTCATGAACAAAATAAAAACAAATATTCCTAAGAGCACAAACTGAACAAACTACCATATGATTATCTGTTGATTGCCATAATTTGGTAAGCAAAATTTTTGAGAATCTAGGGCCGGCCCGGTGGCGCACTGCTGTAGTGCGCTGCTTAGGAAGCGCGGCTGCGCTCCCGCCGAGGGTTCGGATCCCACATACAGACCGGTTCCCGCTCACTGGCTGAGCAAGGCGCGGGAGCAACGCCGAGGGTTGTGATCCCGTAGCCGGTTCCGGCCCGGTACGGGGGCAACACTGAAGGTTGCGATCCGTTGCCGGACACGGAAAAAGACAAAAAGGAAAAAAAAAAATTTTGAGAATCTATAAATGCTTGGTAGCCTTGTGTTAGCTGCTTTTCTATTTGCTTTGTCGTCATTTACATTTCACTATATGGAGAGTTAGGGATGGAGATTTGATCTCTTTTTTCTGTAATTGTTTGCAGGTAAATACTTTTCACCAAGCAATAGCCACCAATTGGATGCTGTTATCATTTGTCAGAGCCCACACGAGATAGGCCTGCTATATAAATAGTAGATATTGATGACATTTTGAAAACCTTTTTAGTTGAAGATTTTAGGTTTTTTTTTCATCCTCCTACTGTTTACAGAATTGGGAGTGGAAGAGTGGAAAAGGATAGAACATCTTACAGCAGAACATTTCTCTCTACCTCTAGGGTACTTCAGAACGTTCATGGAAACGTTTATATTATTCAAACTTTTTGAAGTACCTTGTATTTTCTCTATATTTCTAAAAGTGCAAACCTGCTTTTTTGATGTGACAGCAAATCACATCGCCAAGAAAAAAACCTTAAAAGATGTTATTGTCCACATTATAGTAATTTGACTTGTTTTCTCTATATTAAAAATAAGCTACCTCATAACTTTGTACTTTTTAGGAATTTCTTGAAGAATTGCATTTAGAAATTATGTTGGAAATTGGTTAGTAATAAAGACATATCTCTAGAAAGTAATACAAACCATAAAAAACATGTTTTGTTTTTTTGACCTGTAACATAGGTCTATAAGAGTGAACAAACCATAAAAGTATAGCTTAATTAGTTACTTAAATTATGAAGAGAATCTTAGTGTAACCACTTTCCATATAAAGACATAGAATATTCTAGCATTCCTAACCTACTAAAAATCCTTTGCAATCACCAACTCATCCTCTCTTTATGCAACCCAGAGTTTATTTCTAATCACTTTCCTGCTTTCCTTTATCCATTTATCCCAAAACAGTATAGTAAATTTTTGCTATTAGCCAAGCAGAATAATGCACTATGTGTTCTCTTTCTGACTTCTTCAGTTTAATATTATGCAAATGAGATTAATTCATCTTGTTATGTGTATTTGTATTTTATATATTTTTAAATGTGGCTCAATTTATTAATTCTACTGTGTTTCAAATTATTACAAATGAGGGAGCTATAATTTGGTCTATATCTCTTGTTATGCATGCATGTCCACTTCTGTTGGGTATATATTTATAGTAGAATTGTTGAATTATAGGACACATGACAATTGCTAACTTGAAGATATCACAATAGAAGATAATGGTAAACTTTTCTAAAGTGATTATTCCAGTTTACACTCCCACCATAAATGTGTGTGCGTTCTCATGCTTCACATCTTCACCAACACCTAATATTGTTTGTTTTCTATTTTTTTAAGCTCTTCTTGTGGGTGAGGGAGGCAACTCAATGTAAGCTTAATTAGCATTTCTCTATTTTTTCTAATAAAGTTAGACAATATTTTATGTTTTCTTTTTATTGTTATATTCTTTCTTTTGTGAAATGTCTTCAAGTTTCTTGCTCATTTTTATATTAGAATGTCTGTCTTTTTTTTTTAATCTTCAGGAGTTCTAACATATTCTGGACAGAAAAAAATTATTCATTCAAAATGTTGCAAACATATTCTCCAACTCTACAATGTGAACATTTGACTATCTTGCTGATGTATTTTGATAAAGAGATATCTTAAATTTATCTTTTTTATCTCTATTGTTTTTTGTGTTTCTCCAAGAGGCTCTTGATACTGTAGGTTGTGTGTTTATCATTATTTTTTATTGGTTTGTTTGTTTATAGTCAGAGAGACCATATGCCTTGGCTTTTAAGGGAAAGTATTGATTTACAATAGTTGTCCTGGTGTAATTATAAATATCACCCACTTTACATTCCAAAACTTATGAATTTCAGTGGAGGTTAGTCAGGATTACTGTATCTTTTCTCCTGTCATGTTTAGCACACGGATGCAATAGCAAATTATGAAGAGATTTAGGCTTACCCAGACCTGTGTTTTTTTCTCAAGGAAGTACAATTAAGTAAAAGAGGGTAAGGAAGTTGAGGGCATAGGCTAAAGAGTAATTATGAGAATGTAACATTGAAATTAAGCTAGGTAAAGTAGGAAGAAAATGGTGGTCAGAGAAGGGAACTGATAAAATTGAAAACATAGAAGAGTTGCTGTTAGTGATTAGATGGACTATGCAATGACTCTAAAGTGACGGGATGGAACAGAATGTAGTTCAAGATTATTGGAAGAGGGGAATTTNTAGGTTGGTTCTGTATCTTGACTACTGTAACTAGTACTGCAATAAACATAAGGGTGCAGATACCTCTTTGGCATACTCATTTCCTTTTCTTTTAGTAAATACCTAGCAGTGGGATGGCCAGATCATATGATAGTTCTATTTGTAGTTTTTTGAGGAAACTCTGTGCAATTTTTTGTAGTGGCTGTATTAATTTATATTCCCAACAACAGTGTATGAGTTCCCCTTTCTCTGCATCCCTTCCAGCACTTATTTTTTACCTTTTGGATAATAGCTATTCTAACTGGGGTGAGATGATATCTCATTGTAGTTTTAATTTGCATTTCCCTGATGATTAGTGAGGTTGAACATTTTTTCATATACCTGTTGGTCACATGTATGTCTTCTTTGGAGAAAAGTCTATTCAGGTCATTTGGCAATTTTTTAATCAGATTGTTTGCTTTCTTGCTGTTGAGTTGTTTAAGTTCCTTGTATACTCTAGACATTAATCCCATGTGAGATGAGTAGTTTGCAAATATATTCTCCCATTCTGCTGGTTGTCTCTTTGCTCTGTTGATTGTTTCCTTTGCTGTGCAGAAGCTTGTCAGTTTGATATAATCCCATTTGTTTACTTTTGTTTCTGTTGCCTGTGCTTTAGAAGCCATCGCCATAAAATCTTTGCTCATTCCTATGTCCTGAATTGTTTCCCTTGTGTTTTCTTCTAGAAGTTTTATAGTTTCAGTTCTTACATTTAAGTCCGTAATCTATTTTGAGTTGATTTTTCTATATGGTATGAGATAGGGATTTAGTTTCATTCTTCTACACATGGATATCCAATTTTCCCAGCACCATTTATTGAAGATGCTATCGTTTCCCCAATGTATGTTCTTAGCACCTTTGTCAAAGATCAATTGGCTGTAAATGCATAAATTAGTTTCTGGGTTCTCAATTCTGTCCCATTGGTCCCTGTGTCTATTCAGTACCATGCCTTTTTGGTTACTATAGCTTTGTAGTATATTTTGAAGTCAGGTAGTACAATGCCTCCAGCTTTGTTCTTTTTGCCCAGGATTGCTTTGGTATTTAGGGTCTTTCTTTGTTCCATATAAATTTTTAAATTTCTTTTTATTATTATTTTATTTATGTGAAGTATGTCATTGGTAGTTATGGGGATTGCATTGAACCTGTAGATGGCTTTGGGTAGTATGGTCATTTTGACAATATTGATTCTTTCAGTCCATGAACATGGGATGTCTTTCCAATTTTTTGTGTGTCTTCTCTAATTTCATTAATCACTGTTTTATAGTTTTTCTTTTAGGGATTCTTTACTTCCTTGGTTAAATTTATTCTTAGGTATTTTATTTGTTTACTTATTTATTTATTGCTATTGTAAATGGAATTGCTTTCTTGATTTCTTCTTTGGCTAGCTCATTGTTGAAATATAAAAATGCTACTAATTTTTGTATGTTTATTTTGATTCTGCAAATTTACTAAATTTGTTTATCAGGTCTAGTAGTTTTTTCATACAGTCTTTAGGTTTCTGTCTATATAAAATCATGTAATCTGCAATAGGGACAATTCAATTTCTTCTTTTCTAATTTGGATGCCCTTTATTTCTTTTTCTAGCCTGATTGCTCTGGCTAGAACTTCCAGTACTATGTTGAATAAAAGTGGTGAGAGTGGGCATCCTTATTTTTTACAGGAAAAGCTTAGAGTTTTTCCCTGTTCAGTATGATGTTAGCTATGGGTTTGTCATATATACCCTTCATTGTATTGACACTTTCCTTCTGTACCTAATTTGTTTAGAATTTTCATCACAAGGGAATGTTGAATTTTATCAAATGCTTTTTCTGTATTTATTGAGGTGATATTTTTTTTTCTTTCATTCTGTTGATATGATGTATTATGTTTATTGATTTGCATATGTTGAACCATTCTTGCATCCCTAGGATAAGTATCACTTGATCATGGTGTATAGTCTTTTTTGATGTGCTGTTGGATTTGGTTTGGATTCTAGTATTTTATTGAAGATTTTTGCATTTATGTTCAACAGGGATGTTGGCCTGTAGTTTTCCTTTTTTGTATGTCCTCGTCTGGTTTTGGTATCAGAGTAAAGGTGACCTCATAGTATGAGTTTGGAAGAATTGTGTCCATTTCAATTTTTTGAAATAGTTTAAGAAGAATTGGTATTAATTCTTCTTAAAATGTTTGGTAGAATTCAGCAGTAAAACTGTCCAGTCCTGGGCTTTTCTTTGTTGGGAGACTTTATGACTGATTCAATCTCGTTACTTGTTACTTGTCAGTTTAAAGTTTCTATTTCTTCTTGGTTTAGTCTTGGTAAGTCACATATGTCCAGGAATTTATCCATTTTTTCTAGATTTTAAAATTTATTGGCTTATAGTAGTTCATAATAGTCTCTAATGATCCTTTGTATTTTGGTGGTATCAGTTGTAATGTCTCCTTTTGCATTTCTCTTATTATTTATTTGGGTCTTTTCTCTTTTTTTCCTAGTTACTCTGGCTAATGATTTGTCAATTTTGTTTACCTTTTCAAAAAAACAGCCTTTTGTTTGATCAATCTCTTATATTGTATTTGTAGTCTCAATTTCATTTATTTCTAGTCTCATTTTTATTTCTTTTCTACTTCTTCTGGATTTGGTTTCTTCTTGTTTTTCTAGGTACTTGAGGTGCATTATCAGGTTGTTTATTTGAAATCTTTCTATTTGTTTGATGTTAGGCATTTATTGCTATAAACTTTCCTCTTAATACTGTCTTGACTATATCCCATAGGTTTTGGTATATGTGTTTCCGTCATTTGTTTCAAGAAATTTTTTGATTTCCTTCTTAATCTCTTTGACCCATTGGCCACTCAGAGCATGTTGTTTAATTTCCACATATTTATGTAGTTTCAAAATTTCCTCTTATTTTTGTTTTCTAGTTTTACTCCATTATGGTCCAAAAAAATACCTGATATGAATTTTTTTAACTTGTTGAGACTAGTTTTGTAGCTGGGTATGTAAGTTTCATGTGCTGATGAAGAGAATGCATGTTCTGCAGCTGTTGCATGAAATATTCTGTAAATGTCTGTAAAGTCAATCTGGCCGGTGTAGCTATTTAAATCTGATATTTCTTTGTTGATGTTTTGTCTCAATGATCTGTACAGTGCTGAGAGTGGGATGTTTAAAAAGTGCCCAACTATTACTGTGTTAACATCTATCTCTCCATTTAGATCTGATAATATTTGCATTATATATCTGGGTGCTCTGATGTTGGGTACCTATATATTTATAATCTTTGTATCCTCTTGCTGTATTGATCCCTTTATATATAATGCCCTTCCCCATCTCTTAGTCCAGATTTTGATTTTAATTCTGTTTTATCTGATATAAATATAGCTACTCCTGATTATTTTTGTTTTCCATTTACATGAAATGTCTTTTTTCATTCCTTCACTTTCAGTCTGTGTCTTTCTAGGTAAGGTGTATTTCTTATAAGTACCATATGGAAGGATCATGTTTTTTTAATCCATTCAGTCAGTCTAGGTCTTTTAATCAGGGAATTTAATTCACTTACATTCAAGGTTATTATTGATATGTGAATGCAATAGCAAATTATGAAGAGATTTAGGCTTACCCAGACCTGTGTTTTTTTTCTCAAGGAAGTACAATTAAGTAAAAGAGGGTAAGGAAGTTGAGGGCATAGGCTAAAGAGTAATTATGAGAATGTAACATTGAAATTAAGCTAGGTAAAGTAGGAAGAAAATGGTGGTCAGAGAAGGGAACTGATAAAATTGAAAACATAGAAGAGTTGCTGTTAGTGATTAGATGGACTATGCAATGACTCTAAAGTGACGGGATGGAACAGAATGTAGTTCAAGATTATTGGAAGAGGGGAATTTAAATAATTGATATACTAAGGTTTTAGAGAGACCTCAAGTGCATATAGAAGTTGTGGATAATTAAGATGCCAGTCAGATAATTTTGGTTGTACAGAACAAGTAATGTATGAAACTAAAATAAAGTTGGAGAAATCACTCAGCAAAAGATTACTTCTGCTCATATACATTTACTAAATGTGGGAAGCAAAGGTACGCATTCATGTTTTCTCCTTTCACAGAAAATAGCGCGTAAGAAAAGGAACTTAGAGAAAATTATATTGAGAGAAATAAGCTCGGCACAGAAAGAGAAATACCTCACATCCTTACTCACATGTGGGAGCTAAAAACAAAACAAAACAAAACAAAAACCCAACAAACAAATAAATAATGAAAGAAAGAAAGAAAGATACAACAATCACAATAATATGTTGAACTTTCAAAAGGAGGAACAGAACTTAGGTTATCAGAGGTGGAAAAGGGGGAGGACGATGAAGGTTAAGGGAGGAAAAGGGCCATTGGTAAAAGGCCATGAAAAAAGATTACATTGTGTAAGGTTGAATATACTAATTATCCTGATTTAAGCATCACATATTGAACAAAGATATTGATATTCAACTCTGTACCCCAGAGATATGTACAATCAACTGTTAAAAAAAAATGAAAGAAAGAAAAAAAAGAAAAAAAAATGGCGATAAAGAGACTTCATTGCCCTTTTGAGAAATGTGCAGTCATGTCAGTCTCAGTCTAATACGAGGTTCCTTTGTCACCCTTGCAGTATATTCAAAGCCTCCTCATTAGTGCTTTCAATTCGTGTTCTGTACTTCTGGTACCCTCAGGCTGCATAGCGGGTGAGGTACTGACTAGTGACATAGCTTTCATTATCTCTGGTGAGCAGGCATTTTCAGCCCCATGACACAGATTGTTTCTACTGCACTCACTGTAGAATTTCCTGTACCTGTGAAAATTGTCCTTCTGGAAAAGTGTTCTCCATCAGTCCCTTTTTGATTCAGCTGAGTAGTCACCCTGTTCTGTGGTGTTTCCAAAGTTTGGGCCCTGAGGTTCCTGGGGAGCACTGACCCCTTTTTCAACGTGCTCTGCTATGCCCTGGGCCATGTGGCGCTGTCTGCATCTTTTCCTGCTGAAGTGAGCAGTGCCTCTGGTATTTTATTTATCTCTGGTTCTGAAAGTCATTTCAGGAGGACACAGCTACATTTCTATTTAACACAATTTTTAAATTGATCCTTCTCTTTTTGTCCACACGAAGGCTAGTGCTATTTGGTACTTTTAAGCTCCTGATTTACCTTTTCTTTGTCTTCTGGACCAGACATTAGTTCTTCTAACACCCTCATCTACATTTTGTCTGGAAGAGTCTTTCACAGTTTCAGATATAGAATCAAGAAGTTCTGACTCTACCCAAAACATCCATGATTCAATCAAATGATACCCACCTTTACCTGATCAATTGAATAGTCTTGCCATCTAACTCAGACCTGGATTCTGTTTTCATTGTCTTGCCTCTAACTCCTTTAAAACATCTTATGATAATGTATGTTTCCTTAGAAGGCTAGTTCCATACATTACTCAGGCCTCTTCCTTCAGGACATAGAAAATGCCCTCATCTCTGTGTCTCCAACTATGAGACATCTTGTATCTGCCCTAAACACCGTATTTTGCTTAGAGCACACATTTGCTTGAGACACGAACTTGACACTCAGCTTTTTAAAAGTGAAAATTCACCTGTGCGAAAACAGCAACTCAATTTAGCTGTGTACTGAAATGATATCACTGCAAATTGCTTGGTTCTTGAAATTTTATTCTTTATTTGTTTCTCAAGTATTTCCGTCAAGTGGCTATGATGCTTAAGATTTTGTGGAAGCAGGAAAAAATGTACCACTCTTCTCCAGTTCAGAAATAAAATAAACTAGACATGAAATAAAAGTGTCCACATATGACAAATGATCAAATTTGTTACAGATATAAACTTAGTTGAATAACATGGCTTAGTATGCAAGAGTAAATCGGCTTGCTAATTTTCTACCCTTAGTACAGATCTATGAATAGTCCATCAAATATTTAGGTCTGAAGAACAGACACTATTGCTGAATTTTGACTCCCTTTGGCCTACATATAAAAAGAAGAAACATATATTCCGAAATGCTTGTACCCCTCCCACCATATATGAGATTCACTCAATCAAGAAAAGAAAATTATTAGTTGTCACATAACCTCCAGATTAATCACTCCACCTTCACAAAGAGGACCAAGAAGTGGAGCACATGGCCAGGTCAGTTCATAGAAAATCCTTTCTTACCCAAACCAAGATAAGAGAATGGTATTCTATTATACTAACATAATGTATATATTCCTGTGAAAATATCATGATGTTAAATTCTCTTCTTATTTGTCTAAAAATAAGTGTCTAAAAATAAATTGGATTAATATTGTACAAATGAGCATTTCTCCACATAACAAAATGATATTTATATAATAAATAAAAGTAAAAACAATTCTTCTATGTGAGTTAATAACTATTTCATAGTCAAATACTTTCAGTTGCCCAAACTATGCCCTTTATGGCTGGTTTGTTCAAACCAGAACAAACTCAGGATCATACAATGCATCTAGTTTTATGTATTTTAAGTGCCTTTTAATTTAAAACAGTTTTATTTTGTTAAAGACCCTATGCTAGTTCTGGATATTTCTGATTGCCTCTTGGGGTATTTTTTGGTTTATTCCTTATTCTCTTTTATTGCCTATACATTGGTAGATAGTAAAGGCTAGATAAATTTAAGTCAGAATATATCATAGGTTATGTTGTATAGTTTTTGTCTCAGGAGACACATAATATCTAATAGCTGTAACAGTTCTGATGCTATGATTGATCATGGATTAGGGTGCTGTCAGCCTGTCCTCTCCATTGTGTAGTTATATTTTTCCTTAAACTCATTCTTGAAAAATAGCTTTCATTTGGTGTAGGACTTTCATTAGACAGCTATTTTCTCTCCTCTTTTGAGGATAGTATTCAACTCTCTCCTGGCATTTATTGTTACTGTCAATTTGATG
>NW_007738191.1:33566-37914 GCF_000696425.1 Galeopterus variegatus
AGAGGGGAATTTAAATAATTGATATACTAAGGTTTTAGAGAGACCTCAAGTGCATATAGAAGTTGTGGATAATTAAGATGCCAGTCAGATAATTTTGGTTGTACAGAACAAGTAATGTATGTAACTAAAATAAAGTTGGAGAAATCACTCAGCAAAAGATTACTTCTGTTGATATACATTTACTAAATGTGGGAAGCAAAGGTACGCATTCATGTTTTCTCCTTTCACAGAAAATAGCGCGTAAGAAAAGGAACTTAGAGAAAATTATATTGAGAGAAATAATCCCAGCACAGAAAGAGAAATACCTCACATCCTTACTCACATGTGGGAGCTAAAAACAAAACAAAACAAAACAAAAACCCAACAAACAAATAAATAATGAAAGAAAGAAAGAAAGATACAACAATCACAATAATATGTTGAGCTTTCAAAAGGAGGAACAGAACTGAGGTTTTCAGAGATGGAAAAGGGGGAGGAGAATGGAGGTTAAGGGAGGAAAAGGGCCATTGGTAAAAGGCCATGAAAAAAGATTACATTGTATAAGATTGAATATACTAATTATCCTGATTTAAGCATCACATATTGAACAAAGATATTGATATTCAACTCTGTACCCCAGAGATATGTACAATCAACTGTTTCAAAAAAAATAAAGGAAAGTTAAAAAAGAAAAATGGCCATAAAAAGGCTTCATTGCCCTTTTGAGAAATGTGCAGTCATGTCAGTCTCAGTCTAATACGAGGTTCCTTTGTCACCCTTGCAGTATATTCAAAGCCTCCTCATTAGTGCTTTCAATTCGTGTTCTGTACTTCTGGTACCCTCAGGCTGCATAGCGGGTGAGGTACTGACTAGTGACATAGCTTTCATTATCTCTGGTGAGCAGGCATTTTCAGCCCCATGACACAGATTGTTTCTACTACACTCACTGTAGAATTTCCTGTACCTGTGAAAATTGTCTTTCTGGAAGAGTGTTCTCCATCAGTCCCTTTTTGATTCAGCTGAGTAGTCACCCTGTTCTGTGGTGTTTCCAAAGGTTGGGCCCTGAGGTTCCTGGGGAGCACTGACCCCCTTTTCAACGTGCTCTGCTATGCCCTGGGCCATGTGATGCTGTCTGCATCTTTTCCTGCTGAAGTGAGCAGTGCCTCTGGTATTTTATTTATCTCTGCATTCTGAAAGTCATTTCAGGAGGACACAGCTACGTTTCTAAGTTAACACAATTTTTAAATTGATCCTTCTCTTTTTGTCTACATGAAGGCTAGTGCTATTTGCTACTTTCAATCTCCTGATTTACCTTTTCTTTGTCTTCTGGACCAGATATCGGTTCCTCTAACACCCTCATCTACATTTTGTCTGGAAGAGTCTTTCATAGTTTCAGATATAGAATCAAGAAGTTCTGACTCTACCAAAAAAATCCATGATTCAATCAAATGAAACCCACCTTTACCTGATCAATTGAATAGTCTTGACATCTAACTCAGACTTGGATTCTATTTTCATTGTCTTGCCTCTAACTCCTTTAAAACATCTTATGATAATGTATATTTCCTTAGAAGGCTAATTCCATACATTTCTCAGGCCTCTTCCTTCAGGACATAGAAAATGCCCTCATCTCTGTGTCTCCAACTATGAGACATCCTGTATCTGCCCCAAACACCATCTTTTGCTTAGAGCACACATTTGCTTAAGACACGAACTTGACACTCAGCTTTTTAAAAGTGAAAACTCACTTGTGTGAAAACAGCAACTCAATTTAGCTGTGCACTGAAATGATATCACTGCAAATTGCTTGGTTCTTGAAGTTTTATTGTTTATTTATTTCTCAAGTTTTTCCGTCAAGTGGCTATGATGCTTAAGATTTTGTGGAAGCAGGAAAAAATGTACCACTCTTCTCCAGTTCAGAAATAAAATAAATTATACGTGAAATAAAAGTGTTCACATATGACAAATGACAAATTTGTTACTGATATAAACTTAGTTGAAT
Source organism: Galeopterus variegatus (assembly GCF_000696425.1). NCBI lineage: Eukaryota > Metazoa > Chordata > Mammalia > Dermoptera > Cynocephalidae > Galeopterus > Galeopterus variegatus. The sequence continues at coordinate 35,548 of NW_007738191.1, forward strand.
AACATGGCTTAGTATGCAAGAGTAAATCGGCTTGCTAATTTTCTACCCTTAGTACAGATCTATGAATAGTCCATCAAATATTTAGGTCTGAAGAACAGACACTATTCTGAATTTTTGACTCCCTTTGGCCTACATATAAAAAGAAGGAACATATATTCCCAAATGCTTGTACCCCTCCCACCATATATTAGATTCACTCAATCAAGAAAAGAAAATTATCAGTTATCACGTAACCTCCAGATTAATTACTCCACCTTCACGAAGAGGACCAATAAGTGGAATATGTGGCCAGGTCAGTTCATAGAAAATCCTTTCTTACCCAAACCAAGATAAGAGAATGGTATTCTATTATACTAACATCCATAATGTATATATTCCTGTGAAAATATCATGATGTTAAATTCTCTTCTTATTTGTCTAAAAATAAGTGTCTAAAAATAAATTGGATTAATATTGTACAAATGAGCATTTCTCCACATAACAAAATGATATTTATATAATAAATAAAAGTAAAAACAATTCTTCTATGTGAGTTAATAACTATTTCATAGTCAAATACTTTCAGTTGCCCAAACTATGCCCTTTATGGCTGGTTTGTTCAAACCAGAACAAACTCAGGATCATACAATGCATCTAGTTTTATGTATTTTAAGTGCCTTTTAATTTAAAACAGTTTTATTTTGTTAAAGACCCTATGCTAGTTCTGGATATTTCTGATTGCCTCTTGGGGTATTTTTTGGTTTATTCCTTATTCTCTTTTATTGCCTATACATTGGTAGATAGTAAAGGCTAGATAAATTTAAGTCAGAATATATCATAGGTTATGTTGTATAGTTTTTGTCTCAGGAGACACATAATATCTAATAGCTGTAACAGTTCTGATGCTATGATTGATCATGGATTAGGGTGCTGTCAGCCTGTCCTCTCCATTGTGTAGTTATATTTTTCCTTAAACTCATTCTTGAAAAATAGCTTTCATTTGGTGTAGGACTTTCATTAGACAGCTATTTTCTCTCCTCTTTTGAGGATAGTATTCAACTCTCTCCTGGCATTTATTGTTACTGTCAATTTGATGACACTACATGGTGGGTAATTTGTCTCTCCTGTCTAGATACTTTTAAGATCTCCTCCATTTCTGGAGTTCTGCAATTTGACTATGATATCTAGATACAAGGATCTCTTTATTTACCGTGTTTGAGATTTGTTGTGCTGTCGGAATCTGAGGATTTTATTTTCATGTATTCAACAAAACTCTTAGCTATTACCTTTTCGAATATTTTTTCTCTTCCAATTCTATTTTCCCCTTCTGCAATCCTGTAAAGATAAGCTGATCTTCTTTCTTTATGGTGTATGTCTTTTATCAAACTTTCACTTTTTCCATCTGTTTGTGCTACTCTTCTTATCTGTTTTCCAGTTCTAGGATTCTCTCTTTAGGTGGGATTAGTCAGCTGTTTAAGAAGTTTTCAGTTTTTAATCTTAGGAATCACATTTTGGATATCTGTTTTGGTTTCATTACAAGTATCCCTGACATATTTTAAAACACACATTTTTATAGAAGTATGATATACATAAAGAAAAAAGCACATACATAAAAGTGCAGTTCAACAAATTCTCAGAACACAAACATACTTATGGACAATGACCCTGGCCAAAAAAATAGAACATTATTAGTGCTCTAGAGGCCTCTGACATGGCTCTCCCTGATTTTACCTCTTCTTTCTCCCCAAAGGTAAATGCTTTCCTGATTTTTAATGCTATATATCATTTTTCTCCATTTTTGAACTTTATATGTATGGAATTATATATTTTCTTTTGTGTCTGGATTATTTCACTCAGAATTATATTTGTGAGATTTACCAGTGTTATTTATTATATCTAGAAGTAGCTGGAATATTTTAACTGCTACATGGTATTCCATTTTATGAACATCCTGTACACTATTTATCTATCTAACAGCGAACAGACAATTGGCTTCTTTACAGTTTGAGACTATTACAAACAAAGCTGCTGTAAGGATCCTTCTGTGTATTTTTGTCTACATGTGTACTCAGTTCAGTTAGGTATATACTCAACAGTGAATTATTTAGCCATTAAATATTCAATCTATTGCATAATGCCAAACAGTCTTCTTGAATGGCTGTGTGTGGCTGCACCGTTTTCACTGCCATTGTCAGTGTATGACAGTTGCAGTTGCTCCACATTCTCACCATGCTTGCTCCTGTCAGTCTTTTTAATTTTAGCTATTTTGGTGGGTATTGATTGCTATTGCATTGCAGTTTTAATTTCTTTGATAACACAATGTTGTGTACATTTTCATGTCTGATATTTTGAATATATGTGTGTGTGTGTGTGTGTGTGTGTGTGTGT
>NW_007738191.1:38133-44825 GCF_000696425.1 Galeopterus variegatus
ATTGGCTTCTTTACAGTTTGAGACTATTACAAACAAAGCTGCTGTAAGGATCCTTCTGTGTGTTTTTTGTCTACGTGTGTACTCAGTTCAGTTAGGTATATACTCAACAGTGAATTATTTAGCCATTAAATATTCAATCTATTGCATAATGCCGAACAGTCTTCTTGAATGGCTGTGTGTGGCTGCACCGTTTTCACTGCCATTGTCAGTGTATGACAGTTGCAGTTGCTCCACATTCTCACCATGCTTGCTCCTGTCAGTCTTTTTAATTTTAGCTATTTTGGTGGGTATTGATTGCTATTGCATTGCAGTTTTAATTTCTTTGATAACACAATGTTGTGTACATTTTCATGTCTGATATTTTGAATATATGTGTGTGTGTGTGTGTGTGTGTGTGTGTGTGTGAAGTATCCATTAAAAACATTGACTTAAAAATTGAGGGCCGGCCCATGGCTCACTTGGGAGAGTGCGGTGCTGATAACACCAAGACTATGGGTTCGGATCCTATACAGGGATGGCTGGTTAGCTCACTTGGGAGAGCGTGGTGCCGACGACACCAAGCCAAGGGTTAAGATCCCCTTACCGGTCATCATTTAAAAGAAACAAACAAATTGGTTTGTCTGCATTCTTTTATAAATTGCTTATCTTGTAACTCTCATTATATTAGTGTACATATTAGCCAAACAAATTTCTATATATATTTTCACCTGGTTTCACAGAACTCATATATTCCAGGATTTTCATTTAATTGCTAGCCAGCCCCAGACCCCAAACTCCAGATTCACTTATTTCACCCCTACTGAAAACTCCACTTGTTTCTCTTTCTAATAGGCACCTCGAGCTTAAAGTGTCTAAATCTTTGCCACTTATATTCCTCCAAACCAGCTCCTGCCAAAATTCTCTACTTCTCAGTTTGTAGCAACTCCAGTCTTCTAATTGCTCAGGCCATATCCTTTGATTTTTCATTTTATCCATTCCCTTACATTCAGTCCATTAACAATTATTTACAGCTCATTCTTCAAAATGAATATAAAAGTAGACCATATTTCACCACTCCACTGCCACAGCTTCGCATTTTTTAAATTTATTATTATTTTTTATTTTAATTTATCAATATACAGTGTAGTTGATTTTTGTGTCCCCTTACCTATTCCTATTTCCCATTCTCTCCGTCCCATCAACACCATATCAGTTCACTTGTCTTAACAAGTTCAAGGAATTGTTGTAATTGTTGTGTCTTCTTTCCCCCGACCCCATGTATTTGTTTATATATATATATATATATATCCCCCACAAATAAGTGAGAACATGTGATTTTTCTCTTTCTGTGCCTGGCTTATTTCACTTAATGTAATTTTCTCTAAGTCCATCCATGTTGCTGTGGATGGTAGTATTTCATTCTTTTTTATAGCAGAGAAATATTCCACTGTGTAGATATACCATATTTTCCTTGTACATTCATCTGATGGTGGACATTTGGGCTGGTTCCAACTCTTGGCTATTGTAAATAGTGCAGCAATAAACATGGGAGTACAGGTATCCCTTTGGCATGATGATTTCCATTCCTCTGTGGATCTACCCAACAGTGAAATAGCTGGGTCATAGAGTTGATCTATCTGTAGCTGTTTGAGGAACCTCCATACCATTTTCCGTAAAAGCTGCACCATTTTGCAGTCCCACCAACAGTCTAGGAGAGTTCCTTTTTCTCTGCAACCTTGCCAACACTTATCATTCTCAGTCTTTTGGATATTAGCCATCCTAACTGGAGTGAGATCGTATCTCAAAGTGGTTTTGATTTGCATTTCCCAAATACTGAGTGATGTTGAGGATTTTTTCATGTGTCTCTTGGCCATTCATATATCTTCCTTTGAGAAATGCCTATTTAGCTCTTCCTTTGAGAAATGTCCATTCAGCTGCTTTGCCCATTTTTTAATAAGGTTATTTGTTTTTTTGTTGTAAAGTTGTTTGAGTTCCTTGTATATTCTGGATATTAATCCTCTGTCAGATATATATTTAGCAAATATTTTCTCCCACTCTGTTGGTTGTCTTTTAACTCGTTAACTATTTCTTTTCCTGTGCAGAAGCTTTTAAGTTTCATATAGTCCCATTTGTTTATTTTTCCTTAGGTTGCCTGTGCCTTTGGGGTTGTATTCATGAAGTCTGTACCCAATCCTACTTCCTGGGGTGTTTCCCCTATGTCTTCTTTAAGAAGTTTTATTGTTTCAGGATGTGTATTTAATTCCTTAATACATTTTGAGTTAATTTTGGTATATGGTGAGAGGTTTATTTCACCCCTACTGAAAGCTCCACTTGTTTCTCTATCTAATAGGCACCTCGAGCTTAAAGTGTCTAAATCTTTGCTACTTACATTCCTCCAAACCAGCTCCTGCCAAAATCCTCTACTTCTCAGTTTGTAGCAACTCCAGTCTTCTTCTAATTGCTCAGGCCATACCCTTTGATTCTTCATTTTATCCATTCCCTTACATTTAGTCCATTAACAATTATTTTCAGCTCATTCTTCAAAATGAATATAAAAGTAGACCATATTTCACCACTCCACTGCCACAACTTTGCGTTTTTAAAAATTTATTATTATTTTTTATTTCAATTTATCAATATACAGTGTAGTTGATTTTTGTGTCCCCTTACCAATTCCTGTTTTTCCCCTCTCTCCCTCCCATCAACATCATATCAGTTCAATTGTTTTAACAAGTTCAAGGAATTGTTTTAATTGTTGTGTCTTCTTTCTCCCCACCCCATGTATTTGTTTATCTATCTATCTATCTATCTATCTATCTATCTATCTATCTATCTATCTATTTATTTATATATTTATTTGTTTATCTATCTATCTATCTATCTATCTATCTATCTATCTATCTATCTATCTATTTATTTATATATTTATTTATTTATCTATTTATTTATAACCCCCACAAATAAGTGAGAACATGTGGTATTTCTCTTTCTGTGCTTGGCTTATTTCACTTAATGTAATTTTCTCTAAGTCAATCCATGTTGCTGTGGATGGTAGTATTTCATTCTTTTTTATAGCAGAGAAATATTCCACTGTGTAGATATACCACATTTTCCTTGTACATTCACCTGATGGTGGACATTTGGGCTTTTTCCAACTCGTGGCTATTGTAAATAGTGCTGCAATAAACATGGGAGTACAGGTATCCCTTTGGCATGATGATTTCCATTCCTCTGTGGATATACCCAGCAGTGAAATAGTTGGATCATATAGTAGACCTATCTGTAGTTGTTTGAGGAACCTCCATACCATTTTCCATAAAAGCTGCACCATTTTGCAGTCCCACCAACAGTCTAGGAGAGTTCCTTTTTCTATGCAACCTTGTCAACACTTATCATTCTCAGTCTTTTGAATATTAGCCATCCTAACTGGAGTGAGATGGTATCCCAAAGTGGTTTTGATTTCCATTTCCCAAATACTGAGTGATGTTGAGGATTTTTTCATGTGTCTCTTGGCCATTCATATATCTTCCTTTGAGAAATGCCTACTTAGCACCTTTGCCCATTTTTTAAGTGGGTTACTTGTGTTTTGGCTGTAAAGTTGTTTGAGTTCTTTGTACATTCTGGATATTAATCCTCTGTCAGATATATATTTAGCAAATATTTTCTTCCACTCTGTTGGTTGTCTTTTAACTCATTAATTATTTCTTTTCCTGTGCAGAAGCTTTTAAGTTTCATATAATTCCATTTGTTTATTTTTCCTTAGCTTGCCTGTGCCTTTGGGGTTGTATTAATGAAGTCTGTACCCAAACCTACTTCCTGGAGTGTTTCCCCTACCTCTTCTTTAAGGAATTTTATTATTTCAGGATGTGTATTTAATTCCTTAATACATTTTGAGTTAATTTTGGTATATGGTGAGAGGTACGGGGTAGTTTCATTCTCCTACATATGAATATCCAGTTTTTCCAGCACCATTTGCTGAAGAGGCAGTCTCTTCCCCAGTGTGCAGGCTTGGTGCCTTTGTCAAAGATAGTATGGCACTAGGTGTATGAGTTGATTTCTGAATTCTCTATCCTGTTCCATTGATGCATGTGTCAGTCTTTATGCCTGTACCATGCTCTTTTGTTTATTACAGGTTTGTAGTATAAAGTCAGGTAAAGTATGCATCCAGCTTTATTTTATTTTTATTTTTTTGGCTCAGGATTGCTTCACTTATTCATGGTCTTTTCTTATTCCATATAAATGTTAGGATAGATTTTTTTTTCTATTTCTGAGATAAATGTCATTTGAATTTGGATGGGGATTGCATTGAATCTGTAGATTACTTTGGGTAGTATGGACATTTTCACAATGTTAATTCTTCCAATCCAAGAACATGTGATATCTTTCCATCTTCTTGTGTCCTCTTTAACAGTGGTTTGTAGTTATCTTCATAGAGATTTTTCACATCCTTAGTTAACTTTATTCCTAAGTATTTTATTTTTTTGGTGGCTATTGTAAACGGCCAACTTCCTTGATATTTATTTTTTCTGCATGTTCACTGTTGGAGTACAGAAATGCTACTGATCTGGGCCGGCCCCGTGGCGCACTGCTGTAGTGCACCGCTTGAGAAGCGCAGTGGTGCTCCCGCCGAGGGTTCGGATCCTGCATGCAGACCGGCCGCTCACTGGCTGAGCAAGGGGCGGGAGCAGCACTGAGGGTTGCGATCCCGTGGCCGGTCCTGGTCCGGTATGGGTGTGACACTGAGGGTTGTGATCCATTGCCGGGCACGAAAAAAGACAAAAAAAAAGAAATGCTACTGATTTTTGTGTGTTGATTTTGTATCCTGCAACATTGCTGAAATCATTTGTCAACTCTAAGAATTTTTTTTTGTATAGGTTTTAGGCTGTTCAAGATTAGGATCATATCATCTGCAAATAATGACAGTTTGACTTCATCTTTTCCAATCTGGATGTCCATTATTTCCTTCTCTTCTCTGATTGCTCTGGCTAGTACTTCAAGCACTATGTTGAATAGGAGTGGTGAGAGTGGGCTTCCTTGTCTAGTTCCTGTTCTTAAGGGAAAAACTTTCAGCCTTTCCCCATTTAGGATGATATTGGCAGTGGGCTTATCTTATATGGCTTTAATTGTGTTGACATACTTTCTGCCTATACCAAACTTGTAGAGAGTCTTTATCATGAACAAATGTTGAATTTTGTCAAATGCTTTTTCAGCATCTATAGAGATGATCATATGTTTTTTGTCTTTGATTTTATTGATATGATGTATCACATTTACTGATTTGCATATGTTGAACCAACCTTGCATCCCTAGGATGAATCCCATTTGATCACGGTGTATGATTTTGTGTATATGTTGCTGTATTCTGTTAGCTAGTATTTTATTGAGGATTTTTGCATCTATATTCAATGCCATAACTTTGCCCCAAGGTACTATCATCTGGGATATTGCAGTAGTGTCAAAATTGGTTTCTTTGTTATTCTCTTGTCTCAGTAATGTCTAGTCTCAACACAGATGATGGGATAATCCTCTTAAAATATAAATGTGGGCTAAGCTTCCCAAAGATCCTCATGTCCCTGAAAATGAAGACCAAGTACTTATGATGACTCACAAATGTTAAGGGAGGCTGTAGGATCAGCCTACCAGGTGCATCTCTGATTCCTCTCCACCTGCCCTCTCCCTCACCTGCCCCATAACCATGGTCTCTTTTCTGTGTCTAGAACAGTCCAGGGAATACTTCCTTTCTCAAGACCTTTACACTTAGTGTTTTCTCTACCTAGAAAGTTTTACTACCAGACATCTATCTGCAAGACAGGTATTCACTTAAAAATCACCTGCTTTCTTGGTCACACTATCTAACATTCCAAAACTAACCTCCTCTGACATTTCATGTTCTGCTATTCTGCTTTAGCATTTATCACTATCTAACATACTGTATATTTTATGTATATATTTATTAAATATAAACACTTTATTAAATATAAACATCTCAAACACTTGAAAGCATTTTCCATGAAGGCATGGATTTTTGTCTGTATTGGTTAATACTATATCCCCATCTCCGGGAACAATGCCTAGAATACAATAGGTACTCAAAAGATTTGTAGTATGAATAAATGAGAATATAAACAAATCCACTGTGAAGTTCTACTGCAGTGTATCTTCTCCCCCCTACCACAGGAAATGTTTTTCTGTGCATTTTAGGAGTAAACTTTCATGTACATTTCAGAATCCTTTGATGTGCTTAGATTCATATATGTTCATCATTGTTGCTGGATCCAGTCAGTGTTTTTATCTAAAACAGTTTAATTGAGACTTAATTTGTGCCTTTATTTTTTTATTTTTGTTTATCTCCTCCTTCTTTCCATGCCCCCCCTCCAACTCATGCTTCACCTGGAGCTATTTCCAGCTCTCTACTTTCAGACATTAAGTTGAGCTACAAGAAGTACACACATGTTAGTCAAAATTCTGGATGATAATCTCCTGTGGTTCTGATAGACTGAAGTAGAAGATTTACTGTTAATTTTTCTGCTTATGAAAAAGCAAATAAATTTCTATGGATTTTGGGAATATTCAAGCTTTCATTTTGCTTTAAAGCATGTATTTAAAAACATAATCCCCGACAATAAACCTTACACGGTATATGCTTTTTCCAGTTTTCTTCCTGTATCTACTGCCCTTGACCTTAAATGAACTATCCAGGATATAATGCTGAA
>NW_007738191.1:45690-50723 GCF_000696425.1 Galeopterus variegatus
GTTTTCTTCCTGTATCTACTGCCCTTGACCTTAAATGAACTATCCAGGATATAATGCTGAATATTTATGTGGCAGGAAAATACTGACATGTGTAAAGAAAAGCATGGCTCAAACACATAGACACTGACCCTAACATTGAGATTATTGTCAACGTGGCTCTACTTATTTCCTCTCCCTCTGTGTTTCTCTATGGTGTAGGAGTGAGCTACTAGAGATTTTAAAATTTGACTTTTCTCATATTTAAGCTAGTGAAAAATTCAGTTCAAAGATTCACAAATCATGAACTTTGATTTCCAGGACTATTATATGAAGCCCTTTTTTCTCCTATTTCATTTGTATTTTAATAGGAAAGAAGAGGAGAGCAAATATGATATTTCTGTGAGCCGTGATTGCAGCCTGTTTTTACTGTTAAACCTGTAAATATTATTTTTAATATTTGGTCAATACTTTGTTGTCACTAACTTGAAATATTATTTTTACCCATTTGCTGCATATACATAGTGTGAGAAAAACAAGCCATGGTAAAGCTTATAAAAAAAANTGTGTGTGTGTGTGTGTGTGTGTGTGTGTGTGTGAAGTATCCATTAAAAACATTGACTTAAAAATTGAGGGCCGGCCCATGGCTCACTTGGGAGAGTGCGGTGCTGATAACACCAAGACTATGGGTTCGGATCCTATACAGGGATGGCTGGTTAGCTCACTTGGGAGAGCGTGGTGCCAACGACACCAAGCCAAGCGTTAAGATCCCCTTACCGGTCATCATTTAAAAGAAACAAACAAATTGGTTTGTCTGCATTCTTTTATAAATTGCTTATCTTGTAACTCTCATTATATTAGTGTACATATTAGCCAAACAAATTTCTATATATATTTTCACCTGGTTTCACAGAACTCATATATTCCAGGATTTTCATTTAATTGCTAGCCAGCCCCAGACCCCAAACTCCAGATTCATTTATTTCACCCCTACTGAAAGCTCCACTTGTTTCTCTATCTAATAGGCACCTCGAGCTTAAAGTGTCTAAATCTTTGCTACTTACATTCCTCCAAACCAGCTCCTGCCAAAATCCTCTACTTCTCAGTTTGTAGCAACTCCAGTCTTCTTCTAATTGCTCAGGCCATACCCTTTGATTCTTCATTTTATCCATTCCCTTACATTTAGTCCATTAACAATTATTTTCAGCTCATTCTTCAAAATGAATATAAAAGTAGACCATATTTCACCACTCCACTGCCACAACTTTGCGTTTTTAAAAATTTATTATTATTTTTTATTTCAATTTATCAATATACAGTGTAGTTGATTTTTGTGTCCCCTTACCAATTCCTGTTTTTCCCCTCTCTCCCTCCCATCAACATCATATCAGTTCAATTGTTTTAACAAGTTCAAGGAATTGTTTTAATTGTTGTGTCTTCTTTCTCCCCACCCCATGTATTTGTTTATCTATCTATCTATCTATCTATCTATCTATCTATCTATCTATCTATCTATTTATTTATATATTTATTTATTTATCTATTTATTTATAACCCCCACAAATAAGTGAGAACATGTGGTATTTCTCTTTCTGTGCTTGGCTTATTTCACTTAATGTAATTTTCTCTAAGTCCATCCATGTTGCTGTGGATGGTAGTATTTCATTCTTTTTTATAGCAGAGAAATATTCCACTGTGTAGATATACCACATTTTCCTTGTACATTCACCTGATGGTGGACATTTGGGCTTTTTCCAACTCGTGGCTATTGTAAATAGTGCTGCAATAAACATGGGAGTACAGGTATCCCTTTGGCATGATGATTTCCATTCCTCTGTGGATATACCCAGCAGTGAAATAGTTGGATCATATAGTAGACCTATCTGTAGTTGTTTGAGGAACCTCCATACCATTTTCCATAAAAGCTGCACCATTTTGCAGTCCCACCAACAGTCTAGGAGAGTTCCTTTTTCTATGCAACCTTGTCAACACTTATCATTCTCAGTCTTTTGAATATTAGCCATCCTAACTGGAGTGAGATGGTATCCCAAAGTGGTTTTGATTTCCATTTCCCAAATACTGAGTGATGTTGAGGATTTTTTCATGTGTCTCTTGGCCATTCATATATCTTCCTTTGAGAAATGCCTACTTAGCACCTTTGCCCATTTTTTAAGTGGGTTACTTGTGTTTTGGCTGTAAAGTTGTTTGAGTTCTTTGTACATTCTGGATATTAATCCTCTGTCAGATATATATTTAGCAAATATTTTCTTCCACTCTGTTGGTTGTCTTTTAACTCATTAATTATTTCTTTTCCTGTGCAGAAGCTTTTAAGTTTCATATAATTCCATTTGTTTATTTTTCCTTAGCTTGCCTGTGCCTTTGGGGTTGTATTAATGAAGTCTGTACCCAAACCTACTTCCTGGAGTGTTTCCCCTACCTCTTCTTTAAGGAATTTTATTATTTCAGGATGTGTATTTAATTCCTTAATACATTTTGAGTTAATTTTGGTATATGGTGAGAGGTACGGGGTAGTTTCATTCTCCTACATATGAATATCCAGTTTTTCCAGCACCATTTGCTGAAGAGGCAGTCTCTTCCCCAGTGTGTAGGCTTGGTGCCTTTGTCAAAGATCATATGGCTGTAGGTGTATGGATTGATTTCTGAATTCTGTATCCTGTTCTACTGATGCATGTGTCAGTCTTTATGCCAGTACCATGATCTTTTGGTTATTATAGGTTTGTAGTATAAAGTCAGGTAAATTAATGCATACAGCTTTATTATTTTTTTGCTCAGGATTGCTTCACTTATTCATGGTCTTTTCTTATTCCATATAAATGTTAGGATAGTTTTTTTTTCTATTTCTGAGAAAAATGTCATTGGAATTTTGATGGAGATTGCATTGAATCTGTAGATTACTTTGGGTAGTATGGACATTTTCACAATGTTAATTCTTCCAATCCAAGAACATGTGATATCTTTCCATCTTCTTTTGTCCCTTTTAACAGTGGTTTGTAGTTATCTTCATAGAGATTTTTCACATCATTGGTTAACTTTATTCCTAAGTATTTTATTTTTTTGGTAGCTATTGTAAACGGCCAACTTCCTTGATTTTTTTTTTTTTTTCTGCATGTTCACTGTTGGAGTACGGAAGTGCTACTGATTTTTGTGTGTTGATTTTGTATCCTGCAACATTGCTGAAATAATTTGTCAACTCTAAGAGTTTTTTTTGTATAGGTTTTAGGCTGTTCAAGGTTAGGATCATATCATCTGCAAATAGTGACAGTTTGACTTCATCTTTTCCAATCTGGATTTGCATTATTTCCTTCTCTTCTCTGATTACTCTGGCTAGTACTTCCAGCACTAAGTTGAATAGGAGTGGTGAGAATGGGCTTCCTTGTCTAGCTCCTGTTCTTAAGGGAAAAACTTTCAGCTTTTCCCTATTTAGGATGATATTGGCAGTGGGCTTATCATGTATAGCTTTAATTGTGTTGACATATTTTCCGTCTATGCCAAACTTGTAGAGAGTCTTTATCATGAACAAATGTTGAATTTTGTCAAATGCTTTTTCAGCATCTATAGAGATGATCATATGGTTTTTGTCTTTGATTTTATTGATGTGATATATCACATTTACAAATTGCATATGTTGAACCAACCTAGGATGGATCCCATTTGATCACAGTGTATGATTTTGTGTATGTGTTGCTGTATTCTGTTAGCTAGTATTTTATTGAGGATTTTTGCATCTATATTGAATGCCACAACTTTGGTCCAAGGTACTATCATCTGGCATATTGCAGTAGTGTCAAAATTGGTTTCTTTGTTATCCTCTTGTCTCAGTAATGTCTAGTCTCAACACAGATGATGAGATAATGCTGTTAAAATATAAATGTGGGCTAAGCTTCCCAAAGATCCTCATGTCCCTGAAAATGAAGACCATGTACTTACGATGACTCACAAGTGTTAAGGGAGGCTGTGGGATCAGACTACCAGGTGCATCTCTGATTCCTCTCTACCTGCCCTCTCCTTCAACTGCCCCGTCACCATGGTCTCTTTTCTGTGTCTAGAACAGTCCAGGCAATACTTCCTTTCTCAAGACCTTTATACTTAGTGTTTTCTCTACTTAGAAAGTTTTACTGCCAGACATCTGCAAGACAGGTATTCACTTAAAAATCACCTGCTTTCTTGGTCACACTATCTAACATTCCAAAACTAACCTCCTCTGACATTTCATGTTCTGCTATTCTGCTTTAGCATTTATCACTATCTAACATACTGTATACTTTATGTATATATTTATTAAATATAAACACTTCATTAAATAAAAAGTCTCAAACATTTGAAAGCATTTTCCATGAAGGCATATTTTGTCTGTATTGGTTACTACTATATCCCCATCTTGGGGAACAATGCCTAGAATACAATAGGTACTCAAAAGACTTGTAGTATGAATAAATGAGAATATAAACAAATCCACTGTGAAGTTCTACTGCAGTGTATCTTCTCCCTGCTACCACAGGAAATGTTTTTCTGTGCATCTTAGGAGTATACTTTCATGTACATTTCAGTATCCTTTGATGTGCATAGATTCATATATGTTCATCATTGTTGCTGGATCCAGTCAGTGTTTTTATCTAAAACAGAGTTTAATTGAGACTTAATCTGTGCCTTTATTTTTTTATTTTTGTTTATCTCCTTCTTCTTTCCATGCCCCCCTCCAACTCATGCTTCACCTGGAGCTATTTCCAGCTCTCTACTTTCAGACATTAAGTTGAGCTACAAGAAGAAGTGCACACGTTAGTCAAAATTCTAGATCATAATCTCCTGTGGTTCTGATAGACTGAAGTAGAAGATTCACTGTTAATTTTTCTGCTTATGAAAAAGCAAATAAATTTCTATGGATTTTGGGAATATTCAAGCTTTCATTTTGCCTTAAAGCATGTATTTAAAAACATAATCCCCGACAATAAACCTTACACGGTATATGCTTTTTCCGGTTTTCTTCCTGTATCTACTGCCCTTGACCTTAAATGAACTATCCAGGATATAATGCTGAA
>NW_007738191.1:52137-52675 GCF_000696425.1 Galeopterus variegatus
TTACAGTCTTTTAAATATATCCAGTGTGTTTCCCTTCATATTTCTAACTAATATTAGCATTTTTCTGTCTGTTTACTCAGCATTTTAGATACTATCTCAGCACTCTTCAACCACCACTATACTCGGCCCTTACTCCCAACATAGCTATGCTGCCAATTTCAATAAATACATATTTAGTGTTCTTATTTTTTCCTGGTTATTAAAATATTACGAACTGCTGTTCTAAGTGACATACCATGGGTATATTCCCTTTCTTGTATATATTTTGCATTTTCCTGGGGTTAATGATTGGCTTTTTCTTAAACTTGCTTTTCTTGGAAATTTTAGCATAACCATGTTGCAATTTATAAATTGCGTAAAACGTTTGGGTAATACAATTTTCAACAGTGTCATGTTGGCCAAATAACCTATTAGCTGCCATTTCTTTTTTCCCCAGGCTTTCCTGGAATTCTGGATCCTTCTCAGATTGCTTTGTAAATGTGCTGCACCTTTGTAATCCTTGAAATCCCCTTCACCTCTTTCAAGTACTGGGTATTCT
>NW_007738191.1:53873-78046 GCF_000696425.1 Galeopterus variegatus
ATGTGCTGCACCTTTGTAATCCTTGAAATCCCCTTCACCTCTTTCAAGTACTGGGTATTCTCTGTCCTACATATCTGATTACACTTTGCCTCATTTATGTACTTGTTTTGTTGAAGCACACATTCCAGTAGCTTCCTGAGAAAGGGGTAATGAAAGCTACATTTGTTTTTCAAACTTTGCATGTATAAAATCTATTTATTTTACCCTTATACTTGAGTGCCAGTTTATTGAATTAGAATTTTAGCTTGGAAACTATTTACTTACAAGTTTGAAGGCATTTCCACCCTATTTCTTCTGTCTTCTGGTGTTGCTATTAGGAACTCAGATGCTCTTTTGATTTTCAAACTTTTGTATATTTTTTCCTCTCTGGAAAATTTTAGAGTGGTTAAAAGTGGCATTTCATGTTCAATGTTCTAAACTTTAACAAAATGAGCATTGTTTGCTACCACTATAGTCTGTCCTCCCAAGACTAATGACCTCTTGCTTTAGGAAACACAAAGCAAACAACAACAACAAAAAAAACTTATAAAAAGTAAAATCAAAAGTTTTTGCTTGCTCTTGCTAAACCCCTGTTAATCAAATTATACATATATCTATCTCTGTCACTCAATATTTACTCTTTTATGTTTGTTTTGGTTTCTGTACTTTGTGTTGGAAGCTTTCCTTATGACTATGGAATAATTTGTTCACCCACATTTACAAGTGAGGCAGAGATCTCTCTGTGTATGCCTTCCTACTGGTGAGCTAGTGTGGAACGAAAGTGTTACTGTCAGATTTGTCACCGGAGACCCTCATATTTCAGAATATTTAGGTTTTTTCTCTGAGATGCTCACTTACTTCATGGAAGATAATCCTGTCCCTTGCCTATGGGATTAATAGCCTGGGTGTTGATATCCTAGAGCTTGGCAGTGAGCAACTGGAGTTTCACAACTGAGAAAAGAGGCTTTTACTTAATTTTCAGGTTTTCTGTCTCAAGACTTACTTCTTCCCATGCCCACACCTTTTGCCTACTACCTTTGAGTCAGGATTATTACCTTCTAAAAGATGGAAGAGATAGCCTCCTGAATACACATCAAAAAATATAAATTGAGGGTTTGGGGCCGGCCCGGTGGCGCACTGCTACAGTGCGCCGCTTGGGAGCAGGGCAGCGCTCCCGCTGAGGGTTCGGATCCCACATACAGACCGGTTCCAGCTCACTGGCTGAGCGAGGGGCGGACGCAGCACGAGGGTTGTGATCCCGTTGCCAGTCCTGGTCTGGTACGGGCGCGACACTGAGGGTTGCGGTCCGTTGCCGGACACGAAAATAGACAAAAAGGAAAAAAAACATAAAAAATAAAAAAATATATATATAAATTGAGGGTTTAAATTGCTATTTATATTGACTTTTTTACAATCTGCTTGTTTTCTGTACCCCTGATCCTCATTCTGTCTTCTATGGCACGTGGTGCTTCCAATCAGCTTAATATCAATACTTTCACTTGTGGGCAGAAGGAATTACCTTTCGGGAGCTTACCAATTTATTGCAGAGATAGAGCAAAGCAGCTTTTATAAATTATAGACCAAAGCAAACAAACAAACAAAAAAACAGAAACATTTGAATAGATAATGAAAGTTATCATTATATTCAGCAAGTAGGAATCTGGAGGAAGAGAATTTTGGGGTCAGAGTTAGAGGACCAGGAGCCAGATATTATTATTACATAAAAGGCTCTTAAACAGATTTTGAAGGTGGAGCATGCCTTATTTTGAAAGAGAGAAACTTAGCTTTCTGACAAATAATGATTTTGTATTTTCCACTAACAACATCTCATCTTAGTGAGAGTGAATTATATCCATCAAACCAAAAATATAGGCTTAGTAACAGCCCATTTCTTTCTGAGACTAACATGCCAATTTTCATGACAAGCCATCTGAACAAAACTTGTTAGTTTTCAGCAGTAAGCAAAGAATATTTGAACATGATGTCACTTCTTGAGTATTTTTAGTATGTGATTTCATATTTTCAAATATTAGTTAACATTCAAATGTTATCCCTGGATCTGAGTATTCTCAATTTCTGGTTATCCTAAAAGACAGAAGATAACTACATTTTCAAGAAATCATATAGTAAAAATCATTATATTAAGTATATTAATAATAAATAAATAAATAAATAAATAAATAAATTTATTTATTTATTTTTATGATTCATAAAAAATTATTTTATCTTTAATTTCGCAAATATCTGACTGAGCTGTCTTTATATAGATGAGCATAATATATAAAACAACAACTAGGAACAAGTAATAGAAATCATATTTGACAGGGTTTCATGTGGTCAACTTTAGTTTTTCTGCAAGCAGCCACTACAGCCATAGACTTGTCAACAGCATTGTCCTATAATAAGACTAAGTGTTTGCAAGCATTGAATTTGAGGCTCATTTCTGTAAAATATTTGCACAAATGCTTTTCTGCTGTAAATATATATGTACAAAATATAATGAAATTAAAAATTCTTTGAAGCTGAGATAAAATGATGTAAATATACACATGTAAAAATATTATCTAAAGTATTTCATGGCTGTCACCCTAAATCCAGAACATTCTAGTCTGGGAGCAAACATGTCTTCATAAATTATAAAATGACTTCATCTTCTTTCATGACTCTATCTTCTCTTGCTTAATTTGTAAAAATATAGAGACTATTTATTGCATCTTTAAATTATGCCAGGTACTCTACTACATGCTTCTCTTTCATTAATTGTCTTTATCTTGTATATATTTAAAAAAAACAACCATGAAATATACACTGTCATGGCCCTTTTATGGATGAGGAAATAGAGCTCAGTAAAACTTACACTCAATATAAGTGACAAAATACTGCATAAGAACACAAAGCCCTAAGTATAACTGGAGTTTAAACCCAAGTGGTCTGACTCTGTGGACCTTGTACTCATGCTTAATCAGTGATGGAGATCAGTTTGTTTCTATACAATTTTGTTGTCGTTTTTAATGATAGTGCTGAAGAAAGATATGGAATTGCGAAGTGGGTGGGAAAGAGGGGAGATGCTATAAGGGTTTATTTCTGGTGTGTGATTAGATTTGAGATGAAAGATGAAAGTATAAACTTCTTCGGCTGGTATAAGAAGGGTTATGAAGGGCAGTTTATTATGGAGTGCTCAGTATTTGTTAGACATCATGCTAATTGCTTAAAATGTGCCATATCATTCAATCTTCCAGAAAATCAGGTTAGGTAGATATTAATGTTTCTATTTTAACTCAAATAATCTAAACTTCAGAGAGGCAACAAGAACTCCCAAAGGCAAACACCTATTCTGAGAATATAGGAATTACTATTTAATGGTTAGATCATTACAATAATCATTAAATAATCATAAACTTCTCTACTCATAACGTCCAGACAGAATCCCAAGACTATCAAATCTATGCTTGGCCAGCTGTTTGTACTGTACTTTCCTTTCAGCTTCATTGTTCTTGTTATAGTTTATGTGTTCTTATGTTCTGATTGTACCCTGAATACACTGAGAGTGGAAGAGCAACGAGTCTTGCCTTCCAGATCCTCCCCAGGACAGGCGCTCCTTGTTTAAATTAGAAGGTGGGTACTGATATCTCTACTTAATATTTACGTGTACTGCACAGAGTACCACAAGCACAACAGCACTGAATACGTGCTTTTGAAATTATCAGTAAACATAGGATGGTTAAAGTTTAAGTGTAAAGAAAAATGCAGCTTCACCTTCACAGTGAATCATTTTCATTGTTAAACATGATATTTTCAGAAGCCCCGGTGAGTAATTAGATTTTTGAGCAAAACGCAAGCTGTTATGGTATGAGAATTATATAATTATTTATGATCAGATAAATACACAGGTACTTCAAAAAGTCTGTGGAAAAATAGAATTAAAAGATAATACAAATTGTTCCATGAACTTTTTGAAGTACCCTTGTTTTCGAAACATATGTTTATTAGTTTTCTCACTGAAGTGTGCCATTATTTTGAGTTTAAATTAACCAAGAAGAAACATAGTACTTTTTTTTTTTCATAAAATTTTTCTTCACTCTATGTTTTTGCCCCTGAGAGACAAAAACTTCTCTCGTGTAGTCCCAAATCTAAATTTAAAATTTTACACACCAAAGCNCCAGTCCTGGTCTGGTACGGGCGCGACACTGAGGGTTGCGGTCCGTTGCCGGACACGAAAATAGACAAAAAGGAAAAAAAACATAAAAAATAAAAAAATATATATATAAATTGAGGGTTTAAATTGCTATTTATATTGACTTTTTTACAATCTGCTTGTTTTCTGTACCCCTGATCCTCATTCTGTCTTCTATGGCACGTGGTGCTTCCAATCAGCTTAATATCAATACTTTCACTTGTGGGCAGAAGGAATTACCTTTCGGGAGCTTACCAATTTATTGCAGAGATAGAGCAAAGCAGCTTTTATAAATTATAGACCAAAGCAAACAAACAAACAAAAAAACAGAAACATTTGAATAGATAATGAAAGTTATCATTATATTCAGCAAGTAGGAATCTGGAGGAAGAGAATTTTGGGGTCAGAGTTAGAGGACCAGGAGCCAGATATTATTATTACATAAAAGGCTCTTAAACAGATTTTGAAGGTGGAGCATGCCTTATTTTGAAAGAGAAACTTAGCTTTCTGACAAATAATGATTTTGTATTTTCCACTAACAACATCTCATCTTAGTGAGAGTGAATTATATTCATCAAACCAAAAATATAGGCTTAGTAACAGCCCATTTCTTTCTGAGACTAACATACCAATTTTCATGACAAGCCATCTGAACAAAACTTGTTAGTTTTCAGCACTAAGCAAAGAATATTTGAACATGATGTCACTTCTTGAGTATTTTTAGTATGTGATTTCATATTTTCAAATATTAGTTAACATTCAAATGTTATCCCTGGATCTGAGTATTCTCAATTTCTGGTTATCCTAAAAGACAGAAGATAACTACATTTTCAAGAAATCATATAGTAAAAATCATTATATTAAGTATATTAATAATAAATGGCATGTTGTTTTGTCATACATCCCTATCGCTGTTTCTCCGCCTCTGCTCTCCCAAGCTGTTTATTCAGAGATGCAGCTGCTCATTCCAAATTCCAAAGCCCTGAAGAAAGGTCACTGATTGGCTCACACTGATAATCTATCCAACTTTGATCCAATTAACCATGTTCAGGATCTAGTTCAGTCGTATAACTTCGTATAATGTATGCTATACGAAGTTATTACGCTCTTGCTTAATTTGTAAAAATATAGAGACTATTTATTGCATCTTTAAATTATGCCAGGTACTCTACTACATGCTTCTCTTTC
Source organism: Galeopterus variegatus (assembly GCF_000696425.1). Taxonomy (NCBI): domain Eukaryota; kingdom Metazoa; phylum Chordata; class Mammalia; order Dermoptera; family Cynocephalidae; genus Galeopterus; species Galeopterus variegatus. Next base: position 59,215 of record NW_007738191.1, read on the forward strand.
ATTAATTGTCTTTATCTTGTATATATTTAAAAAAAACAACCATGAAATATACACTGTCATGGCCCTTTTATGGATGAGGAAATAGAGCTCAGTAAAACTTACACTCAATATAAGTGACAAAATACTGCATAAGAACACAAAGCCCTAAGTATAACTGGAGTTTAAACCCAAGTGGTCTGACTCTGTGGACCTTGTACTCATGCTTAATCAGTGATGGAGATCAGTTTGTTTCTATACAATTTTGTTGTAGTTTTTAATGATAGTGCTGAAGAACAATATGGAATTGTGAAGTGGGTGGGAAAGAGGGGAGATGCTATAAGGGTTTATTTCTGGTGTGTGATTAGATTTGAGATGAAAGATGAAAGTATAAACTTCTTCGGCTGGTATAAGAAGGGTTATGAAGGGCAGTTTATTATGGAGTGCTCAGTATTTGTTAGACATCATGCTAATTGCTTAAAATGTGCCATATCATTCAATCTTCCAGAAAATCAGGTTAGGTAGATATTAATGTTTCTATTTTAACTCAAATAATCTAAACTTCAGAGAGGCAACAAGAACTCCCAAAGGCAAACACCTATTCTGAGAATATAGGAATTACTATTTAATGGTTAGATCATTACAATAATCATTAAATAATCATAAACTTCTCTACTCATAACGTCCAGACAGAATCCCAAGACTATCAAATCTATACTTGGCCAGGTGTTTGTACTGTACTTTCCTTTCAGCTTCATTGTTCTTGTTATAGTTTATGTGTTCTTACGTTCTGATTGTACCCTGAATACACTGAGAGTGGAAGAGCAACGAGTCTTGCCTTCCCCAGGACAGGCACTCCTTGTTTAAATTAGAAGGTGGGTACTGATATCTCTACTTAATATTTACGTGTACTGCACAGAGTACAACAAGCACAACAGCACTGAATACGTGCTTTTGAAATTAACAGTAAACATAGGATGGTTAAAGTTTAAGTGTAAAGAAAAATGCAGCTTCACCTTCACAGTGAATCATTTTCATTGTTAAACATATGATATTTTCAGAAGCCCCGGTGAGTAATTAGATTTTTGAGCAAAAGGCAAGCTGTTATGGTATGAGAATTATATAATTGTTTATGATCAGATAAATACACAGGTACTTCAAAAAGTCTGTGGAAAAATAGAATTAAAAGATAATACAAATTGTTCCATGAACTTTTTGAAGTACCCTTGTATTCGAAACATATGTTTATTAGTTTTCTCAGTGAATTGTGCCATTATTTTGAGTTTAATTTAACCAAGAAGAAACATAGTACTTTTTAATTCATAAAATTTTTCTTCACTCTATGTTTTTGCCCCTTAGAGACAAAAACTTCTCTCGTGTAGTCCCAAATCTAAATTTAAAATTTTACACACCAAAGCAATTTCTTAGTTCTTTTTTTCTTGGGTTATTCTTTCCTTTTTTCAATTTTATTACTCTCCCCAACTTCACTTCATATTTCTCCCTTTTTGCACCCCACAATAAGTCCTTGTTTGTTGTCTAGTACACTACCCTACATTAGAATAATAGCTTCCAAACTTAAAGACACTATTACTTATGAAGAACTGCATCAGAATGCTTTTGGATGTTATCAATTTATATTATATACTTAAAATAATATTTTATAATATATTAATATTTAAGATGAATATACCTTGGTATATACAAGGCCCCTTTTTCCTAAGTTTATCATCAATTTAATAGCACATTAGCATACTTGTGTTTTGATACTACTGCGTTAAGGTTATTAACACAGCATTCAACAGTGTATAATCTTCTAAATAATAATTTCCACATTGAAAGCATGTTTTAATATTTTTATACTGTCAGTGAGGACTCTCAGGCTGAACGGAATTCTATTCTTATTTTAGTGTGATAACATTAAATCAATGTAACATTTAGCAAGACAGCCAATGAGCCTTCCATAATTTCCACAATGGAATTAATGTCATTTAAACTAGATATTGTAGGGAGTATTTAACTTCAAGATTGTTTTATAGTAAAGCCTTTTAAGAGATCCTGAGCATTTTTGTTAAATATATGTATAAATATATAAAAATAATTTATGATTTGGATCATAAATAGGCAGGAAAACTCATTATTAAGTTCTTGCTAGAAACTCTCACTTCCATTATCAGTTCATAGAATTGGTCTTGATTATATATATGTGAATTTGTTGACTAGGCAATAACATTAACTTAGAGACAGGATTTACTATAAAATGATAGAGGTTGGGAAATTTTCCAGAAAATATGTTTGTTTAATATTTAAGCTTTATTATTTCTTTGAAATAATATTTCAAAAACATTTATCTTGATTTTATCATTTTAATATATATATTCAGAATTATATGATTCTAATTGTAGCAACAATATATTTGTATTTAATAAGAACACAGATACAGTAGATCCCATGTAATGCCTATATTCTTTTAAAGTTTGTATTTCAGATTGTTTTTCTCTGTAATCTCCCTTTCTTTCTAATTAATACTCAATAAGAATTTATTGTTGAATGAATTATTGAAGGTTAGTATTTATGTCATACCACAGATGAGTGACTAACCTTCAGCTCAATACTGAAAACAAAACACCCTTCAAATAAAGATATATTTCCAAAGGAGAATTCCATCCAAGTTATCCCTATAGTATTCAGAAAAAAGACTAAGAATTACTTATCTTTTAGTTAATATATATAAATTAATTTTTTCCAGGTTAATTGCCGGAAACCAAATCAAGGAAACAAATGGGCAGTGGATCTCCAAACAATTAAAAATAAATAGCTTTTAAAATTTCTAAGTACTTGATGTCTTGATTCCTCTTCATTCTTATTAGTCTCCGTGAAAGAAGAAGGTCTATTGAATGTCCAGCAGTGATACTTGGTGCCATGACCTAAAGGTACATTCCACTTTTCTGCCAAAAATGTCCCCCAACTTCTTGTAGTCTGAAAAGAAAGAAGAGATCTTCTGTCTAACTGCAGTAATAATCCTCTACTAGAATCTCCTGTTTGAGGAAAGAGTGAAATGACTGCACTAACTCACCTCCTCTTTATATCTTAAATATTTCTGATAAAGAAGAATTTTTTAAAAAGTTTTCTGATCAGGAGAATCATTTATTTAAACTTTTGGTAAAAAGAAAGGCAATAGTTTGGTAACATAGTAAAATGCCAGGTACTTTACTTTGTGCTATAGACAGGAAGATGATAAAACCTGGCTGTGGGCTTCAAGGAACTCATGCTCTGGAACCATAACAGAGTAATTGATGTGAATATTCCAATGGGTATAAAACTTGCTTAAATTCAGAGAATTATTTCATATCACTTAAAAGCAATGAAACAATTACCTTTGCTAGAGCTAAACAGAATTAAACAACTTTACCCATAATAACTGCTTTTCTTAAAATTGTATTAAACTTAGCAACCAAAAAATTTTTGTCAGACCTTGAGTGCCTCAGAAGTCTGTACTTTTGTCTATGTACTTCCTGCACTCTTAACTAATGAGCCCCATGTTGTAATTTGAATGTGTGTATCCTGTTTTTCCAGTTAAAATATTACCTTTAAATGGCAGGTATTTTGTATTACATATCTTAGCATCTGATTACTCTAGAAAAAACTATATGCAAAATAGGTTCCCATGAAATTGTTGGTCTTGGTCATTTACTTACAGGGTGGTGGGTACTGGACAGAAAGGGACAAGGGGTAAGGTGGCTAGCTCAAAGAGCAAGGGGTTATCCGACACTAGAATGTAAGGTATTAAGTGTCATTTGTTCTCATATGTGGACTTTAGTCACCAGTTCTAGGAAAACAGTAAAATATCTTGCTGGGAATCTCATTCCATCCACATAAAATAGAGGCAGCATATACAAAAACCTCATATCAACTATTGTTGTACAGAGAAAACCAGATCATATTTCTTTCCAGAAAAACTAGAACTTGCTACAGCTCTATAAGGGAGATCCTGCCCTCCTCATATCAAGTGTGAAGGTTGCACTAACTTCCTTCTTGTGACAGTTATATCCACATGTTTGAACTCACATTTTTAATAACAGAAAAGAGTAGATTTTGTGATTTCCGCAAACATTTCTGATAAGCCACTATGTTAGCAAGTTAGTTCAATGCTCATTTCTTGACAATTTATAGGAGTTCTGTGAATTTTCAAAATTCTTAATTGGGATAGAAGAATAATATCCATTTTTATTAGTTCCTTATTTCTTTCTACTTTTATGAGTACTTAGTGTACTGGGGTTCTCCAGAGATTCAGAACCACTATAATAGGATGTGTATTTGCGTGCATGTGCGTGCATGCTAGTGTGTGTGTGTGTGTGTGTGTGTGTGTGTAATAGATTATCAATTTATCTATCTACTAGTATCTATTTGTCATCTATCTACACAAAGAGAGACAGATTTATTTAATGCTAGTGTGTGTGTGTGTGTGTGTGTGTAATAGATTATCTATTTATCTATCTACTAGTATCTATTTGTCATCTATCTACACAAAGAGAGACAGATTTATTTAATTAGATCGCACAGTTGTGGACACTAGCTAGAGGTACCGGGAAGTATTGATGTTGTAGCTTGAGTCAAAGGCGGTCTGGAACGGAATTCCCTCTTCTATTTGTCTTTGTTCTATTAAAGCTTTCAGCTGATTGGATAAGGTCCATCCATTATTATCTGCTTTACTTAAAGTGTACTGACTTAGATATTAATCTCATCTAAAAATACCTTTGCAGTAACATATAGACTGTTTGACCAAATAGCTAGGTACCGTTGCCTAGCTAAATTGACATATAAACTTCACCATCACATCTGATATTTTGTTATCTTTGAATAGTCTCTTTTATTTTCCTCCAAGTTCAGTTCCTTAGTCATAACATTCTCTCTGCAGGCTTTTCTACCAAGGGAAGCGGGGGTTGAAATTGTACACTGTATTCTTGGCTGTGCTATTGCTGTTGATAAGTTCATATCCATTTATATATTCTACACATTATGTAATAGAGGATTGGCCATCTTTCCTCCTTGATTTATAAGGTCTTTGATAGGAATTAGGAAAAGGAGAAATCAGAAGATTAACAAAAGTTAGGAATTAAAATTAACAATGAAGTCATTTAGATTTTATATAGAGTGTGAAGATGATTAGCTTTAATTTGGCCAGTAGGAGGATATTGTTGAGAATTTTTGGCATCTATTTTGTTTGACAGTATGAAACTTTTAGTAAGAGAAAGGGGACGATTTCTAACATAACTGCAGTTAGATGCCACAACAATTTTCTGAGAATATGGCCAATCATATTACATATTACAGTCAATCTTTTTTAAAAAAATTTGGTATACAGTGTTTTTCTTCATTTCTACTAATTTTACATTAATTCAGAATATGATGGTTTTACCCATCACAGTCACTTTGAAAGGTTGATCTACTGCTCTCAAGGACTATGATATGTTTTGGTTTTTTTTTTGTCAGAATTCCAATTAGTGAATTTTCATATATGCATAGCCACCTTTTAACTTCTACTTCTACACTTGTTAAAATAATCCTGATATTTTGAATTTTATGTTTAATAGCAAATATTATGTGACATGACTTAACACACACAAATACCTGAATTATCTCCTCCTACCTTTTCACATTAAGTAAATCCATATATAGGTAGATGATTTTAAGTTCACGAGTTTTGAGTTGGATAATGTCTTTAACTTTGATAATGAAATTACCTAGAAGAAACTTGATAATGTATTTTTCTGATGAAACAAATCTAGACAAACTATAACCTCTAGTAAAATAGCATATGGAATCTGCCGGCTTTACAGAGGGAGACGAAGGAAACATCTGCATAACAACGCATATGCCTTTCCTGGAGTCTGTAAAGCACATCATTCAGATTACTGAAGTTTATGGTTAAGGTCATTATTTTCTGTCCAGAAGTCTGCACAAAATCATTATTTTGTATTACATTTGAATTGGCCAAACATATTCCTTAGATTGAAACAATTAGGAAGACATTTTGAGATACTTAAATATAACTTTGTCAATGAAACTTTATAGTGGAAAATAGATCTGAGTTTTACTTTTAAAAGTATATCAGTAAACTATTCTTATTAGACTTTCCTCTCAAAACTGCTTTTTATTAAAGTAATGAAATTATGTTTGACCTATTTTTAATAAAAACTATATGAAGACTATAATATATTCCGTTCTGTGTCTACAATAAAATTTTCATTGGATCTTCAAAGGCTTAAGTTTCACTTATTCGGAAAAACACATTATTTGCAAACCTGTAACACATAATCCCTATGTGCTAGGTGTAGTGACAAATATGAAAAGTATATGATGACTTCCATGTCAGGTCATGACTTAATAGCTGATGTATTAGTATCCTGTTGCCATTGTAACAAATGTACCACAAACTCAGTAGCTTAAAACAGCACAAATTTATTTTCTTATACTTCGGAAAGTCAAAAGAATAAAATGGGTCATTGAGGCTATATTCCTTCTGGAGAAAGAATCAAGAGAATTTGTTCTTTTGATTTTTCTAGCACCTCGAGCCGTTTGGCTCATGGCCACATTACTCTGACCTCTCCTGCTGTTGTCAGATCTTGTCTGATCTCCTGCATTAAATATTTTCAAATAGCGCACAAATTCTATGCTAGGTATATCACATTTGACTCAACTAACCTCTAGCAGACATCATAACTGTTTATCCTCTTGACTCATTGCTAGTGTCATAAGAGGTAGTGATATTGTTGCTGTGAGGTCCTTTCTTATAAGACTGGAAGTACAATGTTTCATATTCAAATTATCAGCAGTTTCGTTCTTTATTAAATAGTACTTATGAAGAAGTAATTGTAGAATGTTTCTTCTGAATTTATTTTTAATCGCATTCTCTTTCCGTTCATAAAGAATATGTGGGAAAGGAAGACACAACTGCATAAGGTAAATTACTCTCTAAGAGGACTGGGTGGTATTTGAAAAATATTCTACAAAGACAAATACAAGTAATACGTTTTTGTAGTGATATCTAGAAATGAAAAGACTTGTAAAGATTTAAAGCACAACAAAGAAAATTTAGTATGCTGCTTTCAGATCATCATAGAATTTTTATGAAACATTACAATTTCAAATAAAATATTATATGAAATATTTAAAATGTTTATGATGATTCTAAAATAGTTTAAACCCCTGAAATAAAACCTATTGCCTGAAATCAGTATTTCCCTTGGAAATTCTGGTCAATGCACTGAAATAATTTAATTATGTGTTGACTTTTTAAAATATTTAGTTATTGAGCAAAATTTTACCTAACCCATTTTGGTTTTATTTTGAATACCATTTTATTTTTTTATATACATACTTTTTCTTCCTTTATCTGGGAGCTCTAGAGCTATATAATATTTACGTGTGACATTTTCCAAATTAAACTATGGCAGAGTTAAACCAATACACACTGTAATATAATCTTTTGTATCTTTTAACATCTTACATTTTACTGTTGACTGCATTTTCATGCAACTCCAGCAACAATAACAAAATAATTCATACGGTTTTTGGGGGTTTTTTTATCCTCTCCTTCTCACTGTGGAGGTGCAATGAATTTGTAACATGCTGTGAAGTCTGAATTGTGCCTTTGAGCCGTGCTTGAATGAGGTCCTCCTGAATAAACGCTCTCAAGCTTGACTTTCCTATCTTGTACATTATCTCAGTAAGTTGCTACCTGGGGTCATATTCTGTGTTAAGTAGTTTTAATTTGTTGAAACACTGAATTATGTTATGAAAATAAATTTATTTTTTACAGTTAATGTGAAGAAAGAAAATGCAATGGCCCACAACTTATACTAACCAAATTAATGGTTAAAATATTTTAGTGGAAGCAGGAAAGAGTGTGGATAAATACTATGAATTTTGTTTAGAGGAAAAAAAATAAATTTTAGTAAAATATAGGAATACAAAAGATTTACTGTTATATACAGTAATTGATGTGGAAGTAGCATTGAACTCAGAAGTAATGATTAGAGTGATTTTCTATAGTTATCTCAATTCTCTGACCCTCAATTTCCTCATCTACTAATACTTAATTTATTTTATTTTTAAAAATCAGGTTAAGACAAATACAAGTAATAGCACTTTGAATGTTGCAGAACACCCATCATTAATATATCATTAGATTCTGATAATTAATTTAGTTATTAACTGATAGGCCATGTTTGAGAAATCAATTTTAAATCCCCTAGTATAAATGTAATCTATTTTCAACCAAAAGAAAATGCTATTTTAATAAACATAATTTATTAATGAGCTAGAGATCTTGCTGGCATGTTGTTTTGTCATACATCCCTATCGCTGTTTCTCCGCCTCTGCTCTCCCAAGCTGTTTATTCAGAGATGCAGCTGCTCATTCCAAATTCCAAAGCCCTGAAGAAAGGTCACTGATTGGCTCACACTGATAATCTATCCAACTTTGATCCAATTAACCATGTTCAGGATCTAGTTCAGGTTTTGTGTTATGATTACCAGGGGCCACCAGTGTTGGTAAGGGGAGAGGGTAATTGAACACGAGAAGAAGTTTAATATAGTTGTTAAGAATTGGGACTTATAAAAAGTCAGATCATTTGGTTTAGAATCCTGACTCTGCTGTTTCCAAGCTACAGAAAACTGGACTATTTAACCTTCTCAATTTATATTAAAAAAGGATAATAATAGCCCAAACTTCATGGCACCATTGTGGAGATTACATTAATCATGGCAAATGCTTTGTAAGATGTCTGACATACAGTGAACAGTCTATAAATGGTGGCTGATATATTATCTTCACTACAAACCAGGAAAAGTTATTTAGATATTAATTTCTGTTTTCTTTCTTGCTCTATTTTTCTTACTGTGATTTACTTACATAGCTACATGCTTGTATTTCCTTTGTGTTGCAGGCTTAAATGCAGATGTTATTTTCATACAACCAGCATTGTTGGCTTGAGCTTGAAGGGATTACTAGAATTAAAGAGACAAGTTTGTTCAAAGACAGATGGAAACAAAGACTCCCTAAGATCAAGAAACACTAAAAAAAAGGGAATTTCTATTTCTGTTGCACACATGCAAGAATTTCTCTTATATATGTTCCTAAGAGTGGAATGATGCAGCTGAGAAATATAGGGAAAATAGTCAACTCTAAAAAATATCTCAAATTATTTTCTAAATGTCCTAAACTCACATAAGCCATTTATAAAATATCTCATTGGCTTGTATTCCCTCTATCATTTAGTATTGTCAGACTCATATTTTTCCATTCTGTTGGTTGTGAATGGCCTCGTTAAGACCATGATTTATGTCTCCCTCATTGCTTTTTATATCATATGTTTATTGGCCATATGCATTTCCTATTCTGTGGAATGCCTGTTTATGGAGTGATATTCGAAACATTTAGCAACTGGTACAGGAAAGGAACAACAAATGTAGACAGACAGGCCAATCGGAACAGAAGCTGGATGTGCAGGATGTTAAGCTTGTATTATTTCACATAGGCTGAACATGACCCCAAGCTTTTCACCTCTTTTGTCCATTTTCTGCAGGTCCGTATGTTTTTTTACTGTTCATGTATAGTTTACATACTTTATAACCAATCCTCTATCAGACATACATAGGACAAGTATTTTTTCCCAGGTGGAGCTTATTATTTTTTCCACAAAATCCTAATTTTATTGTAATTTAATTTAGCAATCTTTTATTAAGAGCCACAATTGTTGCTGCTGCTATTGTTGTTTTTATGTCTTGTTTAAGAAATCTTATACCAAGATCTGGGAGATATTCTTCTTTATTTTCCTCTAAATATTTAAAATGTTTCCATTAGATCATTAAGTACTTAAATGTTCTGCGTTTGAATTCTATGTTTAATGTGAGGCAGAGATCCATTTTCATGTTTTTATTTTCTTTATGGATAACGAGTTTTTCTATTTGATTATTTAGTCTCTTCTTTCTTCATAAGTCGTGCATACCATTGTTTTCATATATTAAAGTTTCATTTATGCATGATCTCTATTTTAGACTCTCTACATTGTTTTATTGGTCTGTATGTCTATTCTTGTGCCAATATCATTGTCATAATGACTGTAGTTTTAGATTAAGTCCTGATATTTTATAGCCTTGACTATTTGCTTATTATTATTAATTTTCAGGAAAAAACAAACCCTTCTAATTCAACTCAAATCCTTTGAGTAGACATGACACACAGCCATCTTTAATCTATGCAGGAAAGGCAGTCTGTGTTCTGAAATGAGGGTATATTTATTCACATTTGAAAAGAAATGTCTGTGATTATTTATATAATTTAACAATTTACTGTCAATTAGTGTACTTTGGTGAAACCCTATGACCTATGTAAACTTGTCTCCAAGGGATTCATGGAAAAATGGCTTTATTTACAAAAAATGACATATGCCTCATTAAATGTCATATTTCATTTTGTAATTACATTTTAAGTTACGAAATAATTTTACTAATCATAGATCAAACTATATCTAATAATTATATTATTCAGATTATTGATGTTTTAACATTACCTTTTCTATCAGGGACTGAGAAACAGTTTAATATGACTTTTTACTCTTTTGTTATAGTTACATTTCCTTAGAAATTTTGTTTTACCTTTATCTACTTAGATGTATGTTATTAAGTGTTCAAAACAATTTTTTATCTATTGCATATTTTCAAAATGTACTTTGTTTGTTACGTTGAAGTCAGGATAAGGTTTCATTAGTCTACCTTCATATATTCTAGGGTTAATTAAAGAGTTTTCCATTACTTATTTTAGGTTGTCTATCAGCCTGAGCTATTGTTTGTGATATGGACTTTGTCGTGGTTTGTGTCTTAACATGGAATCAAGCGAAATATCAATAGATGATGAAATAAGGGGCTTGGATACCATTTTAAACCTCAAATACCAATATTTAAAGACATTTTCTTAATGTCTTTATAAAAGTTTTTTTTTGTGTGTGTGTGTGTGTGTTTGTGTGTGTGTATGTGTTTATGTATACACACACATAATATTCTAATAAATTGTACCTTTTATATGTGTGTGTGTGTGTGTGTGTGTGTATGTGTTTATGTATACACACACATAATATTCTAATAAATTGTACCTTTTATTTCTCAGCCTGGATGACTTTTATTTGCCCACATTCACTCTTCCTAGTTCTACTTCTCTAAGAAATCAAATAAAATTTCCATTTTTCTTATTTTGGTCTTTGTGTTTAAATCTCATCTTTACCCATAATAAAATAGTGCTCACTGTTCCATTATTTTTCTGTTACATTCTTTGGTGTAGGATGTGGTGACATTTGTTTTTAATTATAAATATATTTAGATCCACTTTTCTATCCTACATTTTTCCTTTTGTTGCACTTAATACAGTTTCCCTTCAAAAATGCTAATGACTTAATAGTTTAATAGATGTGGTTTGTTTTAGAAAAATTGTCTTTCCTTCAGTAAGTTCTATTTATTAACATTTATCTGAAATTACTCCTTTTAAAAGATGATGGCTGTTCATCTTCTGCATTATGTACAGTCTTAATAAACTGTGCTCTGAAATTAGATATTTGGGACCTATTATTCCATCTATTTTATCTGTTCCAATTTAAGACTGCAAAAATTATTTTTTAATTACATTACCTCATTTTTCACTTAGGCTATTGTAGTTATTTATTACTGTCAAAAATAAAATTAGATCAAATTCAAAATTTTAAAAGTACCACATGGTGATTATAGTTAATAACAATATATTGCATTCTTGAAAAATGCTGATTATAAGTGTTCTCCTCACAGAAATGACAGCTATGTGATGTTATGCATGTTAGTTAACTTGATTTAGCCATCTTACAATATATGTATATTTCAAAACATTATGTTGTACATGATAAATGTATACAATTTTACCTGTCAATTAAAAAAAAATTTAATCAAAAGAAGTTTATTTTGCATAGAAACAAATAATTCATGAACTGAGAGACCTACAACCAAAAGTGTTTAGAGGAAGCTCAAAAGCATAGCTTTACAGGCCGACTTATAAAGAGAAAATTAAGTTGTTTAAGCTTTATAATGATTGTTATTAAAATGGGAGTTTTCAGACTGCAGAAGATTGGTTAAAAGTGGTCATCTTATGCCATTTTAGGAAGGCTACTTAGGTTTCACTTATGATTATTAGTGGCATTTATAAGAAATGAGTTTTTGCTTATAAAGCTAAAGTTTTGCTTACATGGACAAACTGGTTTTATCTGCTCTGGGGATTCCCAAACTTGGTCTCCATTTTATTTTATATTAACTCTACAAATAAATAGTATAATTAAAGTCCTTAATACAACTTTCCCAATTTTAATACAGTATTTAGTGAACTCAGGAAATAATGAAAGTTAGTTTTGACCTCAGTACTTTTTCACAGTGGGGTACTCTCTCTTGTCAGGTTTTTTTTTTAATATTTTATTTTATTTTACTTTATTAATATTATGTTTTTACATTCTATGATATTGTTGCAGAGCAGTTGGGAGGGAGGGGGAGAGGCCTACGGCACCCCTGGCATCCCCACAGGGGAAACTGGGGGGCTTCCAGTGGTGGCTTGGTCATTGCTGGGCTGGGTGCAGATGTCAGGGGGGTGTAGCAAAAGCCCTCATCTCCAATGTCCCCAGCTCAGGAACCCGGGGCCCTCCTTGCTGTGGCTTGGTGGTTGTCACTGGACTGGTGCAGGTGTGTGGGGGGCCTGGCTGAGGCCCTCGGTCTTGTCAGTTGTTAACAGAATTTCTGGTATTTATGTCAGGCTGCCTCATAATGGCTGGTGAATAATTAAAACAAACACACACACAAATAAAAAACAACTGTCAATATTAAGTTACTGGTCTATGTTTCACTGAAAGCAAAATCAGTATATAAGACTGCTTAAAGTTGTCAGAATCTCGATGTTTTTCTAATACGTTAAACATGAGTGTTCACCTACAGAGGGAAGTTACTGAAGGCAAAAAAACATTTTATTCCTCTAACTGGAATTTGTATGGTCTGAAATAATTAAAGCAGGTTTCAATGTGCTTAACATAAAGGATATATGTCATAGTTAGTTACTGAAGGCAAAAAACATTTTATTCCTCTAACTGGAATTTGTGTGGTCTGAAATAATTAAAGCAGGTTTCAATGTGCTTAACATAAAGGATATATGTCATAGTTAATCCTTGGATTGGTAAATACAATGTACAGGGTAGTGCGAGGGAAAGAAATGACTTAATTGTGCAGGAATGATGTCTCTATTTACAGCTTATTTGATTTTTGGTAATGTATAGGGGATTGATATCTGGTTCAAAAAGAGCAAATAGTATAGTGACAGAGTAATTAAAAAAACAAAATTGTTTTGTGCAATAATTCATGAAAGTGTTGGTTGAATGGCCTGGGTTTCATCCCTTACTGTGACTGCTATGTGGCCTTAGGCCAATGAGTTACAATCTATGAAACTTTTCCCACTGGACGAATCGTAGAAAAATAAAACTTTTAGTATAGTTCTGCAGTGTTACCCTGAGATATGTGTTTTAACTTCTACAAAGTATATTCAGAGAAGAGATTATTAATTTAGCTGTCACCACCATAGTTATTAATGTGTTACATAATACAAAGTATAGTAATAGGCTAATGATTAGCCTTAAAATTTGTGTTGAATTTGAGTCTTTGTCACTTAGTATAGATAGATATGACTTACTGATTGACTAATGGATGATCAGAGGGTTGGATTACCAATGTCTACAACCATTTGCTGTAATCAGTGAAGGCTCTGACTCTCCATTGCTTGGTAACTAATATCTGTGACTGATCAAACAATAACAACACCTGAGTTTGTTATTTAAGGCAAAAAGATGAGAGAGGAGATTTATTTCCCCAAATATGAAGTGGACACATGACTGTGGACTGTTAGATTTCTGAGTGCTGCTGGGCAGAGTCCTGGACATGATTGGACAAGGTGCACCTCAGAGTATGGCTGTATTGTGGCACCAGGCAGGCTAGACTTAAGCATCAGAATTTTATTCTTGGCAGTAATTTTTGTTCTCCACTGGTGTTGCAGAAGCAGTCAGCAGCCCACAGGACCGGAGGCCAGTGGGACTTAAGTAAAAAGAAAAGTTAGATCATGTTGGGTCAGACATTAGAGATCCTTCTTCCATTTTCCAAGAGATGTAAACCTCCTAGATCTTTGCAGGTCCTGAGAGAACACACACAGGCTCTCACAGTGCCTGAGCTGGATTTTCCTGTCAGTTCAGCATAATGTGGTCTCTGAGTTGGACATCAATTATATAAACACCACTAAGAAATACAATATTTATAACACAATTGAATCTGTGGTCTGAGTGATGCCTCCTACATTTATTTGGAATGTACTGAATTTTAGTATTTTCAAACAATATTTAGAGAACATCAGGAACAATTCTGATTCAAAGACTCAGGAGATGGAAGTAAGGAAGGCACTATTAGGTAAAGAAGAAGACACAAGAGACAGTCCATTAAAAACTTGCATTGATAGAACCAAAGGATGAAAGTCATCTTCCAGGGAAGTTTCCTGGATCTTCTTATCTCACCCCCCGCCCCAATTCCCTACCTGCCATGCCTCTTTTGGGCTCAGTCTCTGTTTCAACATCTCCATCTCTTTGCCACCCACTCTTCCTTTTTATCTGGCCCAGGCTAGACAGAGGATCAACACAGTCAGTGAATTCTGTTTATATCTAGCACTAATGGAGTATTTCCAGTTAAAATAAAATTTCTGCAGGTTACCTCTACTAACCTGGGAGATCTCCATACACCACATAAAAGGGATCTATATATTTGCTGAAAATCATTACAATAATTCAACAATTTTCACACCAAAATTAAAGGACCTGGACCTTTCAAGACCATTTTTATCTGAGGTTAGAATGGAACAGTGTAAGAGAAAAGAGGGAAGAGGAGCAAAAATGCTGACTTTGCACATGTGTAGTTAGGATCTAAGGATATTATATTGAGATAAACCTTGAAGTAGGTGTATTCCTCTACCTTTCAGATTTGGGGATTTAGGCTACTGTGACGGTCTACTCAAAAATACTTTTCCACATTACAAATCACAATTGCACATTTCCAAGGTTACAGAATTAACAAGAAATACTGTTATTTTTCCAAAGAACTCAATAACTTACACAAGTCATCAGTTCAACTGATTTATTATTCAGTGTGATTTAAAATTAGATGGAAAAAGAAGCAGGGCAAGATCGTTTTGCCTGTCCTTGATTATATTGAATTTTGTACATAAATCTACAAGTAGTTATAATGTGCCTATACAGATAAATGTTTTTATTTAAAGAGGTTGCTTTGGGGCTTACAGAATATATAGTGTTATAGAATTATTTTAACGAACATTTCTATGTTATTTTAAAAATGTAGCTTATGATCTATATGGAGGCTTTGTCTTTTTTTCAAATAAGGTCTCTAAAATCAGACTTCCCTGATTAAGTTTTACATATTATGAATTATTCATTGGTGATTCATTATGAACCAAATAGGTTGATATTACAGAACTCATAAAACAAGGTTATAATGTAACACTAAATCAAAACCAGCCAGTTTAAAAGCAAAGCTATCTTCTTTTCATGTGTTTCTTATTCTAAATATGTCAGATGGTACCACAACATTTGTGTCACGTGAGAAATGCACATAGAAATTTACTATACTATTTTTCTTGTTCAAGTTTATCATATATTTCAAATGCCATGCTTTAAAGCTTGAAATCTACCAAAAACATAGCTGAACACAAGCAATAAGATGGCTAATCTAGAAATGCATTTTGGATAATTTTTCAGTTTCTTATGAGCAGTTGAATTTCTTGTTCTTTTTGCTTCTAATGTAAAAAAGGTACATCACATGTTTATTTGTTGTTTTTGTTACACAATAGTTTTTTTTTTTTATTTTAGTGAATTATGAGTGTTTGGCAGTGGTAGCATAGAAACAAGTGTTGTTTCCTAGTTAAAGGTCGCTTGTTTTCAACTGGCAGAAACTAAAGTCTGGGAAAGACTTTACATACACAGTGGAACTGGGACTTGGGGAGACTCAGTTCTAGAAAAGTAGACTCAGTCTAGATGAATTCTAGACCATATGAACTTGGTGAGAGGATAAGACTCTGAGGAATTTCAGACACGGCTTAAATTTTCAAAGAAAATATTTCACCTACCTGGCGTATGCATGTAGGCATGGATAATAATATGTATTTATCCCCTGCCCAATCCAAAGTAAATTTAGTTAGCTTTACAAAATTTATACTATAGGAGCCATCCCAAAACTGATTAATAGAAAATAATATTGAGCAGTTACCAAATGCTAGACATCATTCTGAGGTCTTTATGTGAATTAATTCACTTACTTAAAGCAAAAACCCTATGAGGCAAGTGACTTTATTATGAACACTTTATGGACATAAAAACTAAGGCCCAGAAAATGTATGCACTTGCCAATTGTCATCCAGGTAGCACACTATCAGAGGTGGAAAAGGGGGAGGGGGAGGGGGGTAAGAGAAGAATTGGTGAAGGGCCACAAAAAACGATTACATTGTATAATCCTGAATATACTACTTATCCTGATTTGAGTATCACATATCACACACAGGCACTTATATTCAACTCTATCCCACAGATATGTGCAATCAACTATGTTTTAATAAAAAAGGACTTTTTCATAGAAAATTAATTTTTATGCTTTCTCCTGTTAAAAAAAAAACAACAAAAAACACACTGCACCCCTACAAAAAAAATAGTTGATTTCAGAATAAATGACATTCTTTCTCTACACAGGAACAGGTAGAAGTAATTACTAGATACCAATATCTACTTTAAACAAGAGTTCTGAATCTTTTCCAATGTACATCAAATAGGCAATATACAAATAACATTAAAATCATGTTTCCTGCATAGCTAAAGTTCAAGACAGGGGTAGCAGTGGTGGGACAGAGGGCAGGCACAATGGGCAGAGTGGTGGACTGGATTTCATGTCTTGTTCCTTGTTTGTTTATGAAATTCAGCTTTAATGTAGAATTCCATTTAAGATTCAATTGAAGAAAGTAGCCTACTAATGAAAACAAATAGCTTGAACTTATTTTCCAAACTCTTGGACGATGGTGATTGGAATGTCTCCTTACTTGAATCTTCTACCGACTCCAACTATATTCCTCTCCTGAAAAAAGTAGCTGTTAGTTCTCTCAGATAATCAGCACTTGTAGTACAAAAATGTGGCCGTTGGCTTAGTAAAGTCCTGACTGTAAGAGTTTCTGTGGTTTCTTCTCATCTCTGGACTATATGAGACCCTATGAGTAAGCTTGGAAGTGGATTCTCCAGCTCCAGCCAAGCTTTCAGATGACGCTGCTGTCCTGACTGACATCCTGCCTGCAACTGCATGAGATGCTAAGCCACTTTTTTCATGAAGCTGCTTGCACCAATCCAAGGCTTAATAAATTGTGGTCATATATCATGGTCTTAGGACACAACACATACAAACAAATGTTATTTGATGAGATGAAC
This sequence comes from Galeopterus variegatus, assembly GCF_000696425.1. Lineage (NCBI taxonomy): Eukaryota > Metazoa > Chordata > Mammalia > Dermoptera > Cynocephalidae > Galeopterus > Galeopterus variegatus. The sequence goes on from NW_007738191.1 coordinate 76,760, forward strand.
TGTAAGATAGGTATAGGCTTTGTTCAGAGTGGACTGTAATTGTAGGGGGGATTCAGAAGACAGCAGAGTCAAATAAATCAAATAGCAGAAGAATTTAAGGAAGGAAAGAGGTTTGTAAAAGCACTCCTTCATTTCAGCTTTCTTTTTTATTTCATTTCTATGCCACTCTCCTGAAACTTAATTCATTCTAAAAATTATCTTTCTTTTGTGAAACCATCCTTTTCTTCTGCAACTTGATGTAAACATTTCCTTATTTTTCACTTTTTCACACTAATTTGTCATTTAACTATGTTTTATCATTGACAAATTGGTTGACATATCTGTCTTTTAACTACATTGCAGCTGATAATTAGGCAATGCTATTCATATCACTTAGCATAGGATCCAGCATATAGTATATTCTGAGCATATATTCCTTTCATTTAATAAAAGGTGGCATCAATGAGGGTTGAAACAAAGTATAGCAAAGCATCCATGGAACTTCAGCTCAGACACATAACTCCAGGTTTTGAAGGGAAAAGCCAAGATAATTGGGATGTATAGAGGGTTAAAAATCCTCATTCTCATTTGATTTTTAGTATAGATTTTTTTAAGTAATGCATGTATGGGGCAAAAGCCCTTGGCTAGAGGTCAAAAGCCCACAGCTAGCAGGCAATGGCCCATCTAATCGATTCTAATCACTGTTTAGGGATGGGAATGTGTACTTTGATTATTTAACATACTGATTGCTGTTAAAAGATGGTGAAAGAATTGCTGTAGCGAAAAATGTGAAAAAATGTTTGATAAGGGCAAGCCGTTTGTTGGTGGAAACTTTAGAGACAATTATACTCAGAATTTAATCATAAGAATATAACTTTTCCTTAAATCATTTAAGGAGATGTTATATTTTAGATCAGATAATGATCACAGTTTGATCAACAAATATCACAAATTGTTTTTTGCAATGTTGCATTGTTAATCTAAATGATGTTACTAGTTTCTATTGTTTAAGATATACTTAGCCATATATAACTTTTGTCACATTGCCCATGTCTTTGAGGTCCTTTTGAAATTACTGAATCAACTGATTTTTCTTGTGAAACTTGCTTGTTTTTATAAAAAAAACAGAAGCTAACTGAATCGGGGCTGTACCCAGTCCCCCCTTCTAATAAAGGAGTTGCTGAGGTGTAGTCCCTTTGGGCTTCTCATTACATTCATGTTGCTTTGAGTAATCTTTTTTTGTCTCTCTTACACAGCGATAAGTGTAACAGGAGCCGACCCCCTCAAGAAAAGGATAAATATAAGTGA